>NC_091550.1:51499944-51504944 GCF_042767895.1 Penaeus vannamei
GTATATTTCTTTTTAGGATTAATTAATGTATCCAGTATACAAACATCCTCGTTAGAAAGAAATGTGAAAATATTTTACAGATTTGTATTCGGTTATGGTTACTGGATTGCTATTTTGTTTTGTCTCTTACAATCATGTGCATATATGTTAAGTAGAACAAAGAAACATTTCCATGTTCCTTTTTTTTCCATAGATTTCACTGTATAGTTTTTACTTGTTTAGTCAGATATAGCAGAGAATCAGATTATTTTTTTATGCAAAACTTGGAGTAGCCTAAAAAAAAGCTTTTGAATTCTCATCAGCAGAAAGCAAAAGAGGAGAAAGGTAATTGATGAAAATCATTGTCTTTGTAAATATTGTACATTATTCTTTCAGAATAACAAATTGTTTACTTACAGTGTCTTTAGCACTGATAAAAATTATCTAGTCATTAGGTATCATATTAAAATCTTGTCAGGGTGATATTTGGTTTATAGATGTATTGTTAATAGTCCTCCAGGGGCAAGATCTATGGCTGAAACAAACCTGTTCCATCACATCTGTATTATAGTTTTAATTTTCCCATTTATTAAGTTGTGTTAATTTATATAAACTAAAGACAGATATAGTACTCTGCCAAGCTTATTTTATATTTATTTTTTCTTTATTTCTTTCTTTTTACCAAAAGAATATTCATATTGGACAGGTATGATTTTAGCTCGGTTTTTCTGTTAAAGTGCAAAGAAATATTACAGATGTTATAACCTTAAATGAGGTTACTTTTTCATCCTTAGAACTAAAGTGTCGCTAGGTGGCATAGATTTTTTATAATTATAATATCAAAATAAATGCAACAAAAGCTCATTGTTCTTTTCTTGTCACCAACAGTTATTTGTATCTTCTGGAGAAAATTATTTTATAAGCTCTTGTATACTTTTTCCCGTCATTTTGCACTGCTCTTAATGGTGATTCATCATCACTGCTACAACTTTCAATTGCAATTGCATATATTTTCTCTTATGATTTTCAAATAGCTGTCTTGCAGGTTATCATTAAAGACCCTGTAACACTGAAATATGAATTCTAATCAATATTTTTAGTGATGTCATTTAGTATATATATATATGCAAAACTGGACAAGCGATATTTTATCCTAATGCCACTGGGGATGGCATGTGTGCACATGCTATACCCACTGCAAGTTTTATTTAATTGTTTTTATACTCCGATGGCTCAACAAGTACTAAGTCACCTATGAGCCAGTTATGATTAATACCTGACACTTTTCCCTGATTTTCAAAAATATTTTCTGGTATCTTCTATTGCTATTAATAACATTATAATGTCTATAATAAAATTAACAGCATCAATATTGATAGCATTAGTAAAAAATGTATTTTTCTACAAACTCAAGGGAAGGTGATATCAGGTGACATCACAAGGTCTACTAGCCAACTCCTTTGTGACTAAGCACTTGCAGAGCCAACTATGTTCTGAGACATTTCACAAAACTATACTACATTGAACATAGCATTTCCTTAGGCGATGGTGTGTTAAGAATGGACTACTGAATTTTGTTTATGGTAGACTGACAGTATTAAGTAAATGATGTTTTCATGAATATTATTTCTTTATTATCCAATTATAATACAACGGAAATACAGCAGTGTCTCATATCGCTCATATCTGTATAAAGGATATCATAATTTAATGAAAGACTACAGAGCATGGATACTCATTTATTTCAATCCTTTCAATTGCCCTCTGTGCTTTTACAATACCAAATATATTGCACAATCAAAATACTTAATACATATTTACCACTGCTACTACTACTACTACTACTGTATTTGATTTTTTGTGCATACTTTTGGTAAGGAAAATAAAAACATTGGCTCAAAGGTTTGTTCAATATTGAAAAACCAGCAAACCTATCACAGAAGTGATAAATTCATAGGATATTTTATTTAGTGTTTTCTTATTTTCTTTGTTTCTTGCCTGAAAATTGCTTGGCCACTTTAGCTAAAGGCAACTGAAGTTTGTATGAATTGCTATAACGCATATATGAAGCTCCTATCACCCTCATCACAACTTCTAACCTGGAAAGAAAGAAAAGAATGTTTATGTTTCAAACAAATAAATGTGTTAAGCATCAAAGGTCATATAGTACTATGGTAAAGTATTGTCGGAAAGGGTAACAGGGAGTTTCAGATAAGGATAAAATATGTTAGATGTCAAAGATTAGAGAGCATTATAGGAAAGTATGATACTGAAAGGGGAAAAGAGGGGAGTAAGTGAACTAGAGTAGAGATTAGTAGAAAGGGGAGGGTTAAAGGGGTAAGACAATTGAGTGAATTACAGTGTATATGTCACTGAGGAAGGTATAGGAACAAAGTTCAAGAAAACAAGAGATGGTTGTAGGAAAAGTAGAAGAATCTGGGGAGTGGGGAGGGGGTGTTAGTTAAAGATTACAGGATATTACAGGAAAGTATGGTAGAGAAAAGAGGAGTAGATAAAGCAGAGCCGGGATTAGTAGAATGGGAAAGGTTAAGGGGGTTGAGTGATTGAGTGAACTGCATTGCATCTCTGATTGGGGAAGGAATAGGGACATTGTTCAAGGAAGGTGGCCGTTTCAAAAGTAGGAGAAGAATCTGGGGGACGGGAAGGTGGTGAAGTATCAGGAAGAATGTCTGGAGGGGAGGGGTCTGGAGAAGGACACTGTTGTGATACAGGGGATTTGTGTGAGTATTCAAGTGAGAGTGGTAGAGGATGAGGTATGTTGGGATGGTGTAAGAGGAAGGCAGGTGGAGGGAACTTTAGGAGGAGGATGGATATTTGCAAATACTTAAAAATGTAGGAGTAGGAACAGGTGGATGAGGGAATGGAGTGTTCCCTTGGGTCATCTTTAGGAAGTTTTGAATGTCTTCAAAGGTTTCTGGTGGGGAGTTGGTTGAAAAGGACTGAGAAACAAAGGTTCTCTTAGGAACAGGAGAAGAGGAGACAGCTACCTATAGAGCAGAAGGAGAGGGTGGAGTGGAACATTTTGGATGCCTGGTGCAACAAAAAAAATTGAGGAGGAGGGGTAGGTATCGGGAAAGTGGTAGAGATTGAACTACCTGGATTTAGAATGGAAAACAAATTGACTGGGAGATAGGGTATTTAGATGTAGGATGGTTTAGTGTTAAGGAATGAGAAACTGGGGGAGATGCAGAAACATCTTGTGAAGATGGCGAGGGAGCAGAGCAAAGGATTGTTTTGGAATAACTTGAAAAAGAAATCCTCATTGTCGTGCTTCTTGTCTGGCCTCTCGTAGAGTGAGGCCTAATTTGAATCTGAGGACTGTTACCTCACATATGAGCATGATGGCACATGTAAATGACTGAGCAGGGCAATCTGAACTTTTATGACCAGGTTGGGCACATAAGAGGGCAGCGGGCTGTGGAACGACTGTTTGGATGGGTGGCCCAAATGCCAACATTTCTGACATTGGTGGGGAAAGGGTTGATGTGGTGGGACAATCCACCAATATAAACTTCAAAGGGGAGGTCATATCTATGGAAGTTAATCTTGGTAATATTAACATGGGGCTTATGCTGGCCTCTAAGAGGAATAGTGTAACGCTGTACTGCTACTGCATCATAATGAGCAAGGCAGATAAGTACGTCATTTTCACAATCTGACCAGTCATTGTAGATAGGACAAGCATTTGGGGGGATAGAAACAGTTCCATTACAAGTATTAAGAGAGGAATGAGGTTCAGCAAGAATGTGTTTGACAGTGAGGTCAGTCAGGGTTGAAAGTGCACGAGCTTGGGATTCAGATGTAACTGGCAAGGCGTGAATGATCAGAGCGACTGAGAAAGGTAACCTTGCCTACTTGTTTTTGGAGGTACTGTTGAAAGAGGGGGAATCACAAAGAATTGATCCCACTTGCCTGGGCCTTATGAAGAGGAGAAGAGGAGAGTACTCAAAAGGTTTGCAGAAGTAGAGGCAGTAGAAGGACGAGGGCGAGAGGAAGATAGGGTGGTGTGGAGTGGAATAGTTCTGGGGGGGGGGGCATTAAGGATGAATAGTAGTAATAAGGGAAGATGAGGGTAAACACTGTAGAGGACCGTGCAGTAGGAGATGGAGAGGAGAATACTGGGAGAGAAGGGGTGCTTTCTGGAGGTTGAGTAATAACCTGGGTGGGTGTTTTGGAGTGGATAGAGTTGTCAGTAAGTGTCAAGGAGGGGGTATTAGTATCATTAAGGGGCAAGCCTTAATGCCCCTATTAAGGGTAAAGAATCTTCATTATTGGCCATGGTCAGCCTGAATAAAATGGAAAAAAGAAACAGTGTACCCCTCAGGGTCCCAATAAGGGGTAAGGGCTAGGCAACTAACCAAAGGAAAACCGTGCCCTCGGTTCCTAGAGGATGTTCATAACTGACAAAGCCAGCCTTTCATCCTTTGAGCATGGCTCTCGCACCAAAGGAATGGGATAGAAGAAGGAGATGAAGATGATATGGAAGAGGAAAGGAGAGAAGAAAAGACCAAGCAAAATTAGTTGAGGCGAGGACTGAGGCCCAAGGTAGGGGTGATACCCTACATTGGGCCCAAGTCTCTGTCTCCTAAGCCCTCCCACGACAACAACGAGCAAGGTATTGGGGGGAAGAAAGAAAGGAAGATATTAATTCTACAAAGTCTAAACTAAAAGAAATTCAAGGAATTGGTTGACAAATCATTATTGTTGGACTAAAAGACCATCACATTTTTTTATATTGGTATGCACTAAATTTAGTGCCTTTACTAAACAGCTATCAAGTGTTGCATATAGATACACATACTTTCCCTAACAAGATTCAAAGGTCAAACACATTGATGTACATTAAATCTGTGAATTAAAATAAAATCAAGTCTAACAAATAAATAAAGCATAGCTTACTTTATAAATTGGAAAAACATACCCCTAGACTACCAAATCATCTAGGCAAAATTGTAAAATAAAATGGCTGAAGCATCTCTACAGGCTTATTTAAGGCTTCA
>NC_091550.1:51509944-51524944 GCF_042767895.1 Penaeus vannamei
GCGTCTGTTGACATACTGCTTAGCTTTTTTAGTTCCAAAGGAAGTTGCAACCTGCTCTTGCTTTTCATCAAGTGTCAGAGAGTGAACGGTGTCTTTTAGGTGATGGTTTGTTGACTTGATGTCTTCAAGAACTGGATGAAGTAAGAATGAACTTGTCTCCACAAGCTCCATTTTTCCTGTTTAAAATATGTACATGTAACATCATGATATCCTCCTTTTCTCTTGTCTGTGATGAGTTTTTAACGCTGCTGAAACAGAAGCTTAAATACTCTATTCATCTTAGCAAAAATTTACATTGTACCTGAATTCTAAGACTATTAAATATAATCTAATCCACACACACCAGTGTTTTTGTCCAGGACTCCAATGAAGACAGATTCTCTTGAGGTTGTTCCAGCTGTCAAACCAAAATTTTTTCCTGCATATCTCATCTTTGGTGTATCAACAACAAAAACTCTTTGCCTCATGCGACGCTTGCTTGTAGAAATGTTCTGATACAGTGTTCCATTTAAATCAGCATTGTCCAACACTCGTCCATTGGAGAAAGACACTGAAAGAAATTTAGCTACATTAAATTCTAGGTAAATATAACATAAAAGTTTTTTTTAATCTACATTATCACAGTGATAAAATATATCACTACATACTGATTTTCTGACTATAACTAAATCAAGTACATTGCTTATACCACCACATGATGATGAGATATAATTTTCTAGTGTGGACTTTTTTTTTCCAACCAAATAGTCTATAAAAAGATTTTAGAGCTAGAAAAGACCAACTGCAAAATTTCAAGCAGACTAAGTAACTGTTGAATGGAACATGGTAAATTAGTAACTAGTAATTCACCATGTGAATTAGAAAAGATAACTGCAATTAAAATATCATGGGAATGGCATCCTCCCTGAAGCCAGCGATCTTCCAGTCACAGCTTATGCACCTTCCACATTTGTGTATCGATGGGAATAATGCTAAAGCCACCAAGAGGTTTGCACACTCGTGGCGAGACTTTTCTGTCACCCTGGCCTTTGCTCATGAAGGCAAGTTCACGTCACCCAGCCCACAGCCATTTTGTCTGATGACGGTATGTTCATGTCATCAGCCTTCAACTGAGATTTTTTCATGACCAAACTGCAACTTCATCCAGATCACAGCGGTTAAAATTCTCTTTGACTTACGAATGATAACTCCATGTCATTGATACAAAGGAAATTGGTACCAGCTTATGAAGCTTTGTATTTTGACAATGATATTAAACCGTTGTTTACTTAGCAGGCTCTGAGACACGCGTTATTTTTTAATTGTAGTCAAAGTTCATAGAAGATAAGTTTCTTAGAATCACTTGCTCTATCGTCTGCATATGTTATTTTTTGTCTAAACAATGGCTGTATGGAACGGGTCAGGGGGAAATACGTAATGTAATTTCATTTCGCGAAATGGAATGCCGTATACGAAATGGAATGAAAGAAGCCTTTTTTTGGGTGCAAGCCTTCAGATACACATGCAGGCGTCCCCTCTTGAACCGTATCCAAATACCCAGAGAGGATTAACCTATTCGTTCCGGGTGTCACATATATGAGACACTGGAAAAAATAAACATTGCCGGGCGGCCCGCCAGTGTGATGCTGTATCAGGGCTGCGCTCCGACGAAGCAGCGGCGCGTGGCCGGGCGGGCGGACAGACTCCGGGGAAACTCCGCCCGCAGATTTTGTAGCCGCCCGGATTTTTTTATTTTGGCTACAAAATGTACCCGGCGTGAATGGGTTAACTGTAATTTCGCCAGATTTCAAAGTATGGCCAATAATAGCCACGTAGCGAGCACAAGCAACGTGTCAATCAAATAATTACCATTAATTAAGTAGACTAGACTACTTTTCATATTGTACATTATTATTCGTAAGTCTGACATTGTTGCTGTTCAGCTGTTATTCTATCGAGGTTCGCCAGATGGCAGCACTTCTGCTATGTCGGCCAGTAGGCGGCACGGAGCCTTGTTGACGTGTTTTCCCGATTTGGTTTCTGTGCATCGATACCTGCAACACTAAGTTGAACATATGAACACAACTGAGACATAAAAAAGGTTATTTGTGCATGTACCGCCCATCATTTGGTAAATTACGCAATATCATGTTCCATTTCATATACGACATTCCATTTCGTGAAATGGAGTTCCATTACATGTTTTCCCTACAGCGTATGGAACTAGAACTGGACCTGTACCATGATTTCAATGTATATGATACAAAAATAATACCAACTCGCCCTGTGGACAAAAATGTCATACAGTTTGGAACTCAACATAGAATTGCCTACTAATATCATTACCTGCAACTGTCATTATTTACATACAAATGCTATCATGACGAGATGAACAACTTGTCTAAGACGCCAAAATAGGGGTTCCGAACAGTCAACACATCCTGTCCATCTTGTCTCACTTGCATGAGGAGTTCCAAATGCAGCATAACCAAAGTCAAGAGCATTTCTGTTGTGCTACAGTAAAATTACCAGCGATAGTGTACTAGTCTGTCTTCTGAACAACTTACCTAATAAAGGTTCTGCCTTTGCATTTTGCTTTAGATGTACATCACCAATTAAACATTTCCTCTTCTTTATTGTTGGTGTGATATGTGTTTCGGTTTCTTCTATTAGTGAAGAGTCCATCTTGCGACGATCATATGACGTCCAAGAGAAGGCCCAACAGTGCCGACCCGAAGGGATTCACGTGTAGTTGGTGTTTACAAGATGTAAAGCAAAGGCATCGTAAGTATAAAATGAGTTAGTCAGGGTATATAAAAGATAGTAAAGATATCATTATATAAATCATTAATATATTGTTTTCTTGTGTTGCAAATAACATCGAATTTTCGTGATATTATAGTTACGGACTTATTATCCCTTTGAATATAAATTTTAATATGCCCTGAAGCCCTTGATATCAGTAGCACGAAGACGAATTTATTTTATTCTGTATGTAGGGAATTCACATTTCAAATACGAGTCATTCATAACTTCAAGATCCTCTCTGTAATTAATAATCACTATTATGTATGAGGCCTATTATTTCCCTCACTCCCTACGGATAAAATTACACTACTCAAGATGGACCTTCACTCTCCGACCATCACATAACTTAGTCTGTATAATCTCCTGACCCCTTTTATCTTCATCACATGTAATAAAGCTATGTTGCTTGCAGTCGTAGCTAGTATCTGCAATGGATGGTCACCTGGTATACTGCACACAACTAAGTATAGCAGGGATTGCCACTGAGCAAGCGGGGCTCAGGGACAATGCTACGGAAAGGTGCTTGGGTATATTCTTAATATCAAATAAAACAATATGTGCAGAAACTATGTAATTACGATAATGAAATTGGAAATTACGACGTGAGAACATCCTCCATAGCAATGCCAATGGTAGTAAAAGTTTTTTAGTTCCTGTAAATTATCGTCTCATATTTGTTATATGGTGCACATGATTTAGAGGTAATGCAAGTAATTTCAGGGCACCCCTAGCCATAGCACTGCTGATACCGTTCCTAATCGTATTTGATTTAACATACAACCAAATTCTTCCGGTATTCTTATTTAGTAGCAGATGCAGAGAGGGCTGAACCTCCTACTTACTGCTGTGTTATGCTTACATCATCAATCAACATAACTTGAATGCCACTTGTTTGCTCCGCGATACTTAAAAAGGTCCTCTGAGAAAAAAAAACACAGATCCACTGTCATTGGAACACCTATCCCGATTAGAATTTCCCATACGAAGGTACTTGCACGTACCCTTAAGAATATATTAAGGGATTTGCCATGTTAGTGACAGTAAAGCAAGTCGCACAAGTGTGGGTGATGATAAATGCAGCAGATGAAATGGGAGCAGCTGTGCGTAAGCCACATCTGCCAGTACATCATCAAGACAATCCTTCATGGTCATCCGCAGGAACTGGGTACTCGGAAGAGCAGGAGGCCCTAGATGCACAATGACTTGGCCCACATTGGTCACACCCTGGCTACGTACCTGCTCGTGTTCTCCAGCCCCTTGGGTTTAACGGAAGACTACTATAGGGAGGCAAGTCTTGTCAGTTCGCCTCCCCAAGAAAACCCATTGGCAGTGTTACAAGGAGACGCTGGGATAAGGACAGCCTTGCTCTGAAGGGAACTAGAATGGGAGGGAGTTGGGGTGGCTTCTCTCACAGAGGTTAGACCTGACAGTTGCATGATTTTTGAAGGTATTTGTACTTCTTTCTGGTCTTCGGGGGATGGCCATAGCCATCTCCAGCAGCTCGTATTTAGCTTTCAGCAATAGAGGCAACTCCAGTCGATGAGCGTGTGATGGTACTGAGACTGAAGCATGCGTATGGTTTCACGTCTATCGTTGCTGTGTATACTCCTATCGACGTAGCTCTTCTTTGCGAAATACCCACATTGTTCTGGGTGACTTCAGTGCCGTATCTGGTTTTGACCGCGTAGGCTACAAGATGTTTGTCAGTCTCATTGGCTCAGAAGCCGGCACTAGTAGTGAGAATAGATCTCTGACTTCTGGTACCAGCGCTCAAACCCGTGTCTCTGGGCATGGAACAGCGATAGAAATAATGTGGCCAAAGAGACTGACCACGCATTTGTTCATCTAACTCGTTGGGGGATCTTCAAGAATTGCAGGATTTATTAGCTTCTTGAGGTTTGTGGTGCTGGTCATAGACTGCTCGTAGTTACGCTCAGGTCCACTGCAAAACTCCCAACTCTCCAGTAACCTCCAAAGGTGTTTCACTTCGACAGACATGGTGGAAGTGTGGCCGGAGGTTTGCCGAGGCAGTTTTTGATCGTTTCACAGCCAGACACTGTTGAAATGGTAAATGAACGGCATATTGCGAACCTTGCTGAGAAGGGTGAAGGCCATTTCTTAGTAAAGGGCCTTTGGCCTGCCTATCAGTCCATGAGAAAACAGAAAACCCTTTACAGACGTCTATAGTCCGTTTAGTAGAATGAAAAGTTCATCGCAGATCACGTTAGTTTGGGAGAAAGCTGGGCTGAGCGCTTTCAGTAGGTTAGGGATTCGGTCAGGGAAACCATATTCAAACTCAATGATAATAAAGCAAGTTACTGCGGTATCGCTGCCGAATTGCTAAAGGCTGTTAATGAATACACGGCTCGTCCATGACTCTGGGCTGTCAGAGACAATCATGAGTGTAGGAAGCCCGAGGGACGACCCAGGAAGTCGTAGCTTAGGAGGATCGATCAGAACCGTCGTGGTACAGATAGAGGTAGACCATGAGCCCCTCTAACGGTTCGCAAAGAGGGTCTTATGGATGGAAAAGAGGTGAGGATGCGGCATTAGCCCCAATGATAGATTGATCTGAGGTCGCACTTAAGGTCATGCAGTTTCAATTTGTGACCATTTGTAATGTGAACTTCCAAAAAATGACGTTTCCCCTTTTTCAATCTCATTTTCTTAAGAAATACTTATTGTTCAAATATCTTGAAAACACCAAGAATGTATCGTCAGTTTTCACAAGAATCACAGGCGAAAGTTGGAAAAGTGGGAGCGTCGCCCTGTAATGTTATCAGAAACCAATATTTCTGCTTTCAAACCCTATCCCATATATTTTGTTATATGTTTTATGGCATTGTTGAGTACTAATGTACAGATTAAATTTTATATAGCTCAATTGCAGTACACTCTGTCAGTGACGTACAGAGGGGGGGGGGGCGAAGGGGCGTAGAGAGGAATAAGATAGTAATTTTGAAATTTATATTCAGAAGGAATGAAGTGTTTATTTCATAGTTCATTTGTGTGTACATAATTAAAATATCTCCATTTCTCACAATATTTCTCAGTACTAGGCTTTATACTTGAGTTTTTGAGGCGTACAGTCAATCACCAGACCTTTGCACATCACTGCCCCCCCCTTCTCTCTCTCTCCCTCTCTCCCTCTCTCTCTCTCTCTCTCTCTCTCTCTCTCTCTCTCTCTCTCTCTCTCTCTCTCTCTCTCTCTCTCTCTCTCTCTCCTTCTCTCTCTCTCTCTCTCTCTCTCTCTCTCTCTCTTTCTCTCTCTCTCTCTCTCTCTCTCCTTCTCTCTCTCTCTCTCTCTCTCCTTCTCTCTCTCTCTCTCTCTCTCTCTCTCTGTCTCTCTCTCTCTCTCTCTCTCTCTCTCTCTCTCTCTCTCTCTCTCTCTCTCTCTCTCTCTCTCTCTCTCTCTCTCTCTCTCTCTCTCTCTCTCTCCCTCTCCCTCTCCCTCTCCCTCTCCCTCTCCCTCTCCCTCTCCCTCTCCCTCTCTCTCAAGGGATACCATAGCTCATGATGATTTTTCATAAATGCAAATTTATATGTTATCAAAATTTCACTTTTAAATTATAAATATTTTAAGCCCCGAAAATAATTTAGAAATAATATAGGCTCGTTATTCACACATTGCAGATGTAAACAAAAGTGCTTCATATTCGAGGTTCCAGAAGTTCCGATGAGGTGGGGTCTGACAGTAATAGGAAGGGAAGAGAGACCAAATATAGTAGGGAAAGAGGAAGGAGAGGAATCGTTCAATAAGAAGCCCATCATAACTCAAACTCAACATGAGCGAGACATCCAAACGAGAGGACTGTCACGATCGCGTCTTGGCAGACGTCCTGGCGAAGGAAGGAGGCTCTGTCCCAGCCTTCCTTAACGCCGTTTTCGGTTTCCTGTCAAGGCAATGTCCGTAAGTACTGTCACTCGCTGGATGCAAGTGCTAATTACCTAATTTGAGATCTTGTTAAAACGTAAATATCTAGAATTGGTCCGCATTTAATCCCCATCAATTTTGGAATCAGTGGACTCCAATTAAATTCTACAAAACAAACATAGCCTCCCACATTTATTTGTTTGAAGCATAAGCCATTAAACACATATAGCATTAATAGTTAGCATCATTAGTGAGTAAGCAAATTATGAAAATATGAAAACTCCCTAACATATACAACAATGTAGGATTGAGCAAACTGCAATAATTTTTACATAATGGAGCAGATTTTATTTACATAATGACTGTGCTAACATAGGAAAACCGAACAACACTGATATATACAGAAGGAAGAAATACATTGCCATTTACATGGAAAACTTCATTCCTTCTGCTCTTATGTGGCTTGTCAATACTGATTTTAAGAATGTAAAGAATACAAAAAATGCACATAATAAATGATCCTTTGATGTCAATACTTTTTGGATCAGCAATGTAGAGCTTTCAAGAATATCAACTTTCCCATCTTTATGCTTTGCATATTCTACTAAGTATATTGACATGTTTCAATCTTACAGGGAGGAATTGTATAACAGCTCACAGATATCTGGAGAACATCTTATCAGTCAGTCTTACTGTAAGTGGCGGCAGAAGTACATGCAAGAGAAGACTCAGAAATCATTTCAGTCACTGCAGTGGTGAGACTTACTTAAGATAAAAGTTATTAGAAGTATAGACTTATTCCTTAGGAATTTTGAATCAACTGTAAAAGAAACTTGAAATAAGAAAGGTTTCCTGTCAATGCATCACTGCAGAAGCTCCTGATGCTCCTCCACCAACCCTACCTTGAACACATACCAGACCTCCTCCTGCCACAGCTATCTCAGTGACAGATATCCCCCACCCCCCAGAAGTTCAGAGGTGAGGCTTACTCTGAAGGCCCTTCAGCAAATCCTTTCTGCTCAGAGCTTGATGGACAGCCCAGGTGTTAATGATGGCCATGTTAAATAAAAAGACCTTCCTGTACCACACCTTGGACCAGCAAGTTGTTGGGTACTAGCTCACCATCTGATCACCACTGTTGACACATTTCATGCTGATGTAATCTGCTACCACCAATGGCTCATCCCCATCCATTGCAGTAGTATGGACTGTAGACAGCATGGTGACAATGCTGCGGTCCTTCCACTGAAATACCAGCAACCCCATCTTGCTTCTGTGGTAGTTTACATCACCCTTCCTCCTTACAATGGGCCAGATCTGACACAGAGCTTGTAGACCTTCAACCCGAACCTCACCCTCTTACTCGGGTTGAAGGTCTCGAAAGCTAGTCGCCTACGGTACTTCCACAACTCATTGGTGGCAGTATCCTGCTCCAGCACAAAGGTTGACTGGAATGAGTCGTTGAGGGATTCTACGACTGATCGGAACTTCCACATCCTGTCCTGTGGGAGTGGAGCTTCTTCCTCCACATGGGTAAAATGGAAGTGACTTGTCAACTGGTCAAACCGATCCATGGTCATGACCTTGGGAATGAGATCATGACAAGATGTAATTGGTTAACCAGTAGTTGTGATGATTAGGCACTCCATCTCCATTATCACACGGACCCCAAAGTATGCAAGAGTTCCTTCCTGGATGAGGGATTCCACTTTCTCATGTGAGGGTGGTTGGCTCTGTCTATCTCTATCCGTCTACCTGCCTGACTCTCAGTCTTTCTATTTATCTATCTCTGCCTATCTGCCTGCCTCTCTGTCTATCCATCTATCTATCTATCTATCTGTGTCTGTCTCCCTTCCTCCCTCTTTAGTCTCAGCTTATGTTTTCATTTTCACTTTGAATTTCTGTCTGCCTTTTTCTCTCCTTCTCCTCATAATTCCCTTACACCCTCCATCTGTATGTGACATCAAATCCAGGTAAGTGTAAGTAACGTTAACTTCACATCTTCTTTATATGACCTTAAGATATAACTTGTGGTTATGTGTGCTATAAGAAATTATCTTTGAAATATCCATTTACATAAACCTGATGTTACTGAGGTCCATACATTATGTCTTATGTAGACAGCTGAGAAAAATAGTGTCACATGTGAGACACCCAGAAATGGTCCATGATCCGGGTTTCCTGGTGGTGGGATGCCTGTCAATAATAGGTTAACAGGACATTTGGTATTTCTTTGCATGTTCACATTCATTCTTCATCTGGCTTTAGAGTTGAATTATCAAAGGATCTCGTATGAGGAGGGTAGGATGTTTTGGTTCAAGATAAACAGAATTGAGCTCAAACTGCTTAGGAATTCCTCTACATTTCAAGAAATTCATCTGGAATATCAAGAGGTGGTCATACAAGCATTTTTCCAATGATAAATTGGTTGTAATTCAACTTTTCCACTTCCCTCAACTATAGAGTTTGCATAATCCACTACTTGGTAGGAAGTAGAAACAGACTATCAATTGCTCAGAAATTGGTAAAGTGGGCATGGCAAGGAGATCTGCAGATGTCATGCAAATGTTTTCAAATTTGAAATGTGATATATAAGATGAAGATGCTTAGAATCATATGTTTTAGGAAGAAGTTGAGAACATATACAGCATGTTAATTAGTATGCAAAAATAAGTTGTTGAAGAATCTAGAGATTCCAGATATGCAATAAAATCTATTAATTCTCAGCAACCCAGAATGTGATGTACCTCCAGCTGTGGCTGAGGAAGAGGTGGCTGCAGAGGAGCCGGAACACAACATGAATGCTGACACTTCTCCCAAGACAGAAGCCCAGTAAGTTTCACATACCAATCATATGTAAGAATTTTTTATATATAGAAGAGAATGCTATTATTAATTATATTATATATTTTTTTTATCCCTTAGTAGTACTTGGCAGATTATGATTTTTTTTAAAGATTGATGCAGAAAAAAAGGGGGGGAAAAGAAAAAATACACACCAAACACAAATTTTTCATGTATTACAGATATATCACTAATTTTCTAGCAAATGACTGTGCTTCACTTTGTAAAGGTATTCATGTTCTGGAGAAACATGTGGATACTGGCACCTTGTTCAATATACTTGGCATGAAATTAAGTATTTTTTTTTTTGTTAGTTGTGCCTAATATACAAGGCAATATATATATATATATTTTTTTTTCTTTCTTTCTTTCTTTCTTTTCTTTCTTTATTATTTCTTTGAATTAAAGCATGGATCCTAGATCAGTTTTCCCACCTACCCTCCTCTATTAGCAGTCCTGGATATGAAGTGTCATGTTTTAATAGAACTTTGCAACTTTATTCTTACCTTTCATGTGGTCTTAAAATTTTCAGAACAGAGTTCAGTATAAAAGAATATACATATTAGCAGAACTATTGGATAATATACATTATCTTATGTAAATGAAATGATACTACTTATTATGGTACTGTCACATTATTTCAACACATTGCAAAATAATTTTGACAATGGCATTGGAGTGGTATGTGAGAATACAGATTTTTTGTTTCCTTTTTTTTTTCTTTTTTGAGTACCACATTGAATAAAACAACTTTACACAAAACCTTTTTTCCTGGGGTGGAACACCAGCTTAAACAAAGCCTTTTAAAAGACTTTATTCTTAAAATCTCTAGTCCATGGAAACCTAGCTCTGTAGAATCATTTTATCTTTTATGAAATTAGCATTAATAAAAGTGTAAAAAACTTTGAAGAAAGTTACTTACACTAGAAAAAAAGTTACTTACACTAGAAAAATATGACAAGGCATCCCACCATTGTTGTAGTACACATAGACACAAAAGCAGTAATTCTTGAACTTTTTTACCAACATACCCGGTTTTATCAGGTGAGGACACATAGGCCTACTAATTGACTCCTTGGAGGCTAAGCACTTGTGGAGTCATCTGTGTGTAAGGACAATTCACAAAGGAAAACTATAGTGGACATGACATGTTCTCAGTGATATTTGGTTAATTTGAATCAATGTAGAGACATGATAATGTATCATTATATCATTGTTAAAATAAAGTTGCTAATCCTCTTGCTTTCATCAGGAAAACTGTGAAGGAGGCCCACCCTCACAGCAGCTTCAATGCCATCAATGGAGCCGTTAGGGAATCTTATGCTTGGACACAGAGCATTGAAGATTTGGAAGTCAGGATATCTGTTCATGACAGTGTGCGGAAGGGAAGACAGGTGAATGATTTTGGATTGAATTGTCGTATGTAGTTTTATACATATAGTGCTATCTTCTTTATTTCACCTCTGTATGAGAGCTTTAATATGTATTTTTCTAATGTGTATTTTTCATATTTATTTATAAAAGAGTTTGTCTTTGTGGTGGAGTAATTATAGGAAAACTGTTTTTGGAATAAAAGTAAACATTAAAATGAAAAGTAATGGATAAGACACTAATACACTAGCACTTTTTCCATCAGTTTTGCAAACATGATGCCCATGGGAACAACCTTGGTGCCATTTAAGCGAGATCCTGGGAATCACAGATATCATACATGTCGTATTAAAGAAATATGATTATGTTTATTATATGGAAATCATCTAGAATATAAACTTAAATCTTCATGAGCTTATTTTATCTAGTTTATCAATAAAGAAAAAAATATTCTAGTTGTTTATATTCTCCATAGCACAGGATCAATATAGAAATATAGAAGAAAACAGTTACTACCATCTTCATCTGGGAGGAGTTCCACATGGATGTGATACATGCGGAAAGCTTCAAATTCATGTGCACCCATGAAAATTGATGGAAAATATACTAGTGGGATAGGGCCTTTAGCTTGCTTGTACATCTAACTACATTGTAGTGGTTTTATCTTCACACATGTCTACTTGTGAGAAGCAAAATAATTCAAAGAAATTATATTGGAAGATTCATCATACCTGACAATCAATTCTGAAAATATGAAACAGTATTTATTTTATTCAATCATGAAAAGCATGAAGGAGAACCACCCTTACAGTGGCTTCAGATATATTTTTAGAATGTTGATGTTAAATCTTTCATCTAGTAGTATTTACACAAGTTTCTCTAAAAATCAATCAAAGACAGATTGTCAGTGTTAATGTAATAATCAGTTATATCTCCATAATTATCATGTTTTGATTTATATTAATCACACAAACTCATTGCTAAGCTTTCTATGAGAAAGACAAACTTCCTACTCTTTTCTTAAATAGAGGTAGCAGATGGTCAGTAAATAATAGCATTTATGCCATCAAAATACAATTAGCATTTTTTCAGGTCAAAGTGAAACTTCAGCCTACACGCTTGGAGGTGGGTGCACAAGGGTCATCTACTGCATGGCAAACACTCACTACAGGAGAGTTTCCTCATGCAATCAAAGTGGAGGACTCAGTCTGGTCTTTGGTACCAGGAGACCACATATTGGTATGTGAACAAAGCAGATTTTTTTCTCTTTTCTTATATTTTTCCTTTTTTATACCCCATAATTTGGTGATTTTCCAAGAGTAAAACTTCTTAAGCCCTAAAGGCAGTAATTTGTAGGCCTTGCCTTGCTTCACAGCCAGAAATAACTTGAAATTTTTAACTTCCATCAAGGCCAGTTGTAATATATTACATATGAAGAGCTCAAATTTACACACAAGAAAGTTTATGTCACAGACTTTAACAAGCAGTAGAGCACTGAAGTTGAGGGAGAAGAGAAAAGAGAGAAGAGAGAAGAGAAAAGAGAGAAGACGAGAGAGAATAGAAAAAAAAGGAGTAAAGAGGAGAGAGAGAGAGAGAGGGAGTGAGTGAGTGAGTGAAATTTTCAACTTTCATTAAGGCCACTTTTAATATATAACGTATGAAAAGCTCAAATTTATACACAAGAAAATATATGTCACAGACTTTAACAAGCAGTATAGCACTGAAGTTTAGAGAGAAAAGAGAGAAGAGAGATGAGGGAAGAAAGAGTAGAAAAGAGAGAGAAGAGAAGGAAAGGGAAGGGAAGGGAAGGGAAGGAAAGAGATGGGAAGAGGAAAGAAGAGGAGAGAGAGAGCAATAAGATATACATTTATGTAAAACATTATATTGTTGGAGGGGCATTAGGGCAAGCGACACAAAGAGTATGGGTTGTTTATGTATAGTCAGCCAATTTGAAGATATGCACTACCAGGTTTATCTTCCAAAATATAAGAGTGAGCAACTCAAAAATTTTCACATGTGGGGATGTACTATAGCAGCACGACCCCGCAACTTGCAGCTCGGCAAGTTGCGGGGTCACACAAGTCCACAGCCTTGTCCTAACACCTCACCATCAGCCTCTTCTCAATGACACAGTATGGAGACTTGATTGGATGACACGGACACCTTGCAGCTGGCTTATTGGACTGTAGGCTACCCACATTCCCAGATCGATGGCACAGTTTAAGAATACTTAAGCACTAGCATCCAGGCTGAGATCAGCATTGCACAATCAATCCAACTGACCTCGACAGGCAGCAGTAACACAAGGCCTGCCCAGGCCTTTGCCGATGAGGAGCCTTCCTGACTCCCCCTGTAGACCTCCAACTCACCTCCAGCACCCACCCATATCTGTGGGAATTTACACACACAACCACCACTCCCTGAAGAAATAATAGACCAGTCAAATGGCAGATGCAAACCTATCTACCATAGTACCAAGTTTAGAAATGTTATGTTCATCTGGACATTTGGATACTTTAGATACTTGTTTTATTTTATTGAGTACTTTGAAAAATTATGCAACCATTTGCAGGGGTTGTGACAGAATTTAGTGATTAAGTAAATTAAAAGGCAGATGTGTTTGCTTATTCTTAGAGAAAGTTAAATGCTGGCTAATACATTAATTTACTCAAATGGCAGATTCCCTCATATGAGGGCATCTTATGGTGGTACAAAGGGTTTGGGAAGGTACATGCCATATTAAAAAGATTTTATCTTATAATTCCTGCTTTCATTCATTTGGTAGAAGAGGTACACATGAATTATTGGCTCAGGATTTGGGGGGTTTAGCTTGACGGAACTTTCCAAATAATTCCAATATTACTTCCTCACTCCCTACCTCCCACTTACAGTAAAAAACAACACATCAGTTTCTTAGATGTGTTACCTTAGACTGAATGTCTAAGGTCCAGATATCAAACAGAGCATCTTTGGATTTTAGGATTTAAGTAATATTTTGATATTGCCATGTAGTGGAAATGTATCTTATGGTTGGGAACAAGAAAACAAGATAGCTGTGCACTTTATATTAGGAAATTTTACTAAATATGAAGTCTGTATGTCCTTGGGTTTACCATATTTGAAACAGGTATTGAACCTGTATTTGTGACCAGTCTTACTGTGTCTCTTGTAGATCCACATGGAGAAGGCAGAGGAGCGGTGGTGGGACAGACTGCTGACCAGCGAGGACTCAATAGACTTAAAAACAATTAATGCAGAGAGGGACTTTGCCACACTACCTGAGGAAGACCAGCAAAGGATACAGGAGCTGGTTTGGAACAAGAGGCAACAGGAACTTGGTAAACCTACATCAGATCAGACGGTGAGTAATTGGCTTTCAAATTCGAAGAACTTCAACTTCATCTACAGACATTTTAGGAACAGATGAAGAAAAACATATGCAAACACATGGTTATAAAAAGAAAAGAGGTAAAAGAAAAAACAAAACAAAAATTAAATACATATATATATATATATATATATATATATATATATATATATATATATATATACATACATACTTAATTGTCTTATTCTTCTATAAGTACATGTCAGTTGTAGTTTAAAATATTTTTTTATAAAATATGTGCCTTTTTTTCTCTCCTAATACCGCAGCTGCTTTAGTTGATATATGATTTTTTCCAACAGAGAATGGAGTCAATGTTGCGAGAAGCGTGGAATGCTGAAGGTTCTCCATTCTTGGGCCAGCCTTATAATCCTTCTGTGATAAATTTTGCTTCTAATCTAAATTTTAATCGGTAGGATGGCAGTACTGTTCAAAAATTCATAAACATTTTATCTGATTTTTCATATAATGGAATTAAGAAATAGATCTCTTTAGAACAGTAACATGTGAATAGTTATATGTCTGTGTATTCAGTCTGGAATTGAAATAAATTATTAAACATATTTGGATGTATTATTTAACCAGTTTACATAATATACTTACACTTTTATGTATCTCGATCAGTGTATCTATCTATACATACGTATACTCTTTGCCTACTTTTTTAAAGCTGTAATTTCAGTTTAAGTTAAATGAATTATTTGGTAATGCAGAATATAAAAATTTCCCACTCATCTTC
>NC_091550.1:51527444-51529944 GCF_042767895.1 Penaeus vannamei
CTTTATTATTACTATTGTCATTATTATCATTATCATTTCATTATCAATAATATCATTATTCTATTAGCACTATTATTAATATTATTATTATTATGAGTATCATTATTAATATTATCATGACTACTGTCATTATTATTGCTATCATTATCTTAGTTATTATTATTATCATCATTTCTTTTATCAACATCATCATTAGTATTACCATTATTCTTATTAATATCATTATATTGTTATCATTATCATTCTTATTCTTGTCATCATTATTATTATTATCATTATTATTTTTATTATCATCATTATTATCACTGTTGTTGCTGTGATTATTATCATTATCATTATTACTATTACCATGATTACATTCATTATTATCATCATTACTTTTATTGTTGCTTTCATTATTATCATCATTACTTTTAATGTCACTTTCATTATTTTCAATATTATCAATATTGTTATAATCATTATCTTTTGCACCATAATTATGATCATCATTATTTTATTATGATCATAATTATTATTGTTATTATTATTAAACTGAAAATAACAATGATAATAATAATCATAATATATAGTAATGATAATAATAGTAATGATAATGATAATAAGTGATTATTATTATTACTGTTATTATCATTATTATTATTATTATCAATAGTATAAATACTACTACTATTATTGTTATCTTCACCATTCTCATTAACTTTATCATCATTATTATTGGTATCATTACTATTATTATTGATATTATTATCATTACTACTATTATCAGTATCATTATTATTGATATTATTATCATCACCATTATTCTTATCACTTTTCTAAATATTATTGTTAATATCATTACTGTTCATTATTTTTATCAATATTACTTTTACTGTCATTATCAATATCATTAACTTTATTATTATTATCATTATCATTTTTTTGTCATCATCATTATTGTTATTGATAGTATATTCCCATGATTATTGTTATTATCATCAACACTATGATTATCATTATTATTATTAACACTGTTATCATCAGTATTATAATTGTTATTATTATAATCATCATTGTTATTATTGATGATGATGATAATACGAAATAATAGTAATAGTAATGATAATCATAATAATAATGATACATATAAACAATAAAAATAATAGTAATAATGATGATGATGATGATTATGATGGTGATAATGATGATCATGGTGAAGGTGATGATAATGGTGATGGTAGTGGTTGTAGTAATGATGATAATAATAATAATGACAATGGCTATAACATGAAAATAATAATAATAATAATAATGATAACAATAATGATGATGGCAGTAGTAATAATGATTATTATTATTATGATTATATTATAAAAATATTAATAATAATAATAATAATAATAATAATAATAATAATAATAATAATAATAATAACAATGGTAATAATAATGATAATGATTATAATAATGATAACAATAACAAAACAACAACAACAATAATAATGGTAATGATAACAAAACAACAACAACAATAATAACAAGTCAATAATAATAATAATAATAATAATAATAATAATAATAATAATAATAATAATAACAATAACAATAACAATAACAATAATAATAATAATAATAATAATAATAATAATAATAATAATAATAATAATAATAATAATAATGATAATGATAATGATAATAATAATAATAATAATAATAATAATAACAATAACAATAATAATAATAATAATAATAATAATAATAATAATAATAATAATAATAATAATAATAATAATAATAATAATAATAATAATAATAATAATAACAATAATGATATTAATGTAGCAATGATAACAATAATAAAAATAATGATGGTAATAACAACAGCAATATTGCTCCCGATTCCCGCGTGAAACGTTGAAGGGCGCGAGTCGGCGGTGGCGGAAGCGAAATTATCCCATCATGATTCCTCATCCTTTTCCGCCTCGCCAGCATCGGTATCGCCTCCGTTATCTTTGATGCCCTCGCCGCCATAACGCCCCCCTCATCGCCCTGGCCGCCACTCGAGTCCCCTGGCACCAGACGGGGATAAAGAGAGACAGGCGGATAGATGGCTACAGGGCGCGAGCGGCTGCTTCGCGGGAAACGTTGAGCGGCGGCGGTTGGCAAAGGCGGCAGCGCGGGAAAAGCTCTTTGACGACGCCGCTGCCTCGCCTTGCCCGCTCGTGCCAGCCTGCACAGCCTGCTGCCCCTCCAGAGACACGTCGAGCACGAGGGCGAGCCACGGCGGCGGCGAGGAGCGAGGGGGCGACGGCGCCGGGGAGAGTGCGCTTGCAGGCCGTCTTTTGGCTGCGAGTCAGACCACTGAGAGGCTGAGGCGGTCAACAAAGCCAGGCAGGACTCGCAGGGGGCCCTTCTCGTCCCTCCAGCCACGTTCTGGAGCTGCAGCCGGGCAGAGCGAGCGACAGGAGAGGAGCAGGAGGCGAGGACACCGTAGGAAAGAGGGGGACGAGCGCAAGAGG
>NC_091550.1:51537444-51547444 GCF_042767895.1 Penaeus vannamei
TGTGTGTTTTGTTAGCCTGTTTGTTTGTTTATTATTTGGGTGTGGATGGGATGTTTTAAAATATAATGTTTTTTGATATAGATAGGGGCACCTGAAGTATTAGCTGTATTATTTGAAGCTAACAAAACCTGAATATTTTTATCTTACACATTTTTTCAAATGTTCACAGGTATCAGTAGGAACACAAGATGTGAATATCAACCCTCCTGAAGGTGAAGGAGGAGGAGGTGGAGGGGGTGGTGGTGGAAGGAATGCCACTCTCAGCATCCCCACACACAACTTCACAGCAAGCAATGGCCACCAAGTGAAGTCATATGTTCTAGTGTTTCGGGTATCCCTTGTTCATGACCAGGAGAATGGTGAGTTCCTCTAAAGCTTCATTGAATAATGGCAAGTTTAGCAAGTTGGAATGGAAGAAATCAGGAATGAAGTATCTTGAAGCATTCTAGGGTATCATAGATTAGCTAATAACCTTATTCCAAATTCCAAAAGTGTGAAGAAAAATATTTGTACACATCAAAATTGTTTAAATGAGCACATATTTATGAGCACATATATAAAAGGAAAAAAAGAAAAGAAAAAAAAATTGGCCATTTATTTTTCTTAGATGATTTATTTTTTTCATTAGTATTCATTCCCCTGTTGGATCTAGGTGCCTTTCTGTCTGCACATGTCCCAAAATCTGGGCATTAGGTATACTTGAGTGCCAACTCTCCTGAATATGTGGCCCATGTAAACACTCTAGTCTAGTGTCAAGACTCCTTGCCTTCCCTGTGCCATGTTATCTCTTTTACCTCATATGCAATTTTTCCAAGATCTATATTTGTCATTTGATATACTATACAAGATGATAATAGACTGTTTTACTTGTACAGACTCCATATCATCTCTAAGTAGTCCATAACTCTGCAATAATATGTTATTATTTGTGCCATTTTTAAATGATCAGCAGGAATAGGATCCTAAGCATGGAAATAGTGTCCTATCTGGAGCCAGTGCTTTTCCAGTAATGACTCATGGATGGTACATTCTACATTCCCTTTTTAAATACCCATTAAGTCTAACCACCCTCCAAGCGCTTTGTGCACTCATATAGTGAGTGATTCCCATGGCCCTCAATGGGATTTTTCCATCACATGATGAACATATCACAATGTGTCACCCCATATCGAAGGGGTTAATATATGATTGGAAATGAGAGGTTTTTATTTTTATGGGGAAAAAATGCTGTTTTGATGTGTTTTTGTTTCAAATGAGCAGACACTTAGCAGGTAACCTCTGACTATAGATGTGCACCACCATCCCCCTATGGCTATGAATGGAAGATGTTATTTTCCAACAATCTGAATAGTTCTTTCCCTCTTTCAGCTGGGGAGCCAGTTGCCAAGAGACGCCGCATCAGTCGGAGTTCCTCCCAGGACTCGCAGGACTCCAACATATCAACTGGGGGGACAAATTCAGTTAATGGAGATGCCCATAATGGTGTGGGAACAACTTACTGTGGAGAACTGGTCATGTTTGACAGGCATGGGCGCTGCCTGCTCACTCCTGGGCACTATGAACTGATGCTGGAGCAGCAAGTGGGAGATAATCTACAGTTGTGTAAATCAAGCCCAAAAAAGAATGCAAGCTGGGAGAGTATAGACACGCTTAAGTTTGATAATGTTTTTAAATGTATTCCAGTTTTAAAATTTTCTCTTAACTGGAATAGTGAAAACTCAAACTCTTGCATAGAAAGACCAAGACTGAGACCATTAAAACCATTGGATGTTGTTCTAGCCAACAGTGCATCTACAAAGCCTAAGCCTCAAGGTTTGTATTTCACTTCCTTTAACACTCTGAGACTTATCAAACATTGCCTCATAACTTAAAATCTCCCCACTCTTCCATTATGGCCAACCATGTTAGAAATACCATGCTTTAGTATGATTTTTCATTACAAGGTAATTCAGATTTGCATCCAGTGTGTCCTTATCTGTTGAGGTTTTAAAAGTTATCTTTTTTTTTTCTTGTGGACTAGATCTAGAGCTGGCATGATTAAATTTATTCAAGTTATGGGGGGTATCATGATTTTAATCAAACATTCTTATAATTACTGTAAATTGTGAATATACAGTATCTTACAAAATATATTGTAGAATATTGTACAAATTATAGATGAATTATTAGCAACATCTTGTGATATCACAAATCAAGTTAAATATTTCTAAAGATATGCAACTTGCAGATAAAGAGTCAATGGTAACACACTCATACACAAAAACACTGGGAGCTGCCAAGTAATTCACCAAAATGTAAATATTGATTTTAAAAAAATCATGCATTTTTAAATTTTGAAATTCAGAAAGAAGAAAAGTAAGCTCAATTATTGCTATTATGTTCCAGGTGTGGCCAGTCCAGAGGCTCCCCAATTAGTTCTATACCAGTTTGTCTATAATAACAACAGCCGGCAGCAAACAGAGGCACGGCGGGACTTCCACTGTCCTTGGTGTTCTCTGAACTGCATGGCCCTCTATTCTCTCCTGAAACACCTCAAGTTATGCCATGCACGCTTTACATTCACATATGTGGTAAGTAAGGCATGTTGAAATTTGAATAGAATATTTGAAATGTATAAACTATTTTCTTTATGTAAACAGTGATTATTAGGCAAATGCAACCTCAGGGTTCATAAAGAATCAACAGGCAGGGCTAGTCTTCTAGTCTTGTGCAAGAAGACAGAATTCATAGATGAAAATATTATATACAGAAGTTCACATTGTGCCCCGTTACAGCCACATCCAAAAGGAGCCAGAATCGATGTTGCCCTCAATGAGTGCTATGATGGCTCTTATGCAGGCAACCCGCAGGACCTGGTCACAATGCCTGCTGGCTTTGCCTTTTCCCGCAGTGGTCCCACACGCAGGACACCCAACACAACTGTACTGGTGTGCAGACCCAAACGGCCGAAACCCTCGCTCTCGGAGTTCTTGGAACAGGATGACAATGATTTTGATTTACCACGGTCTTATATATTAGGTCACAATAGGTAGGTCTGGTGTCTGTAACATATACATCAAGTATATTTGTCTCCAGAGATCCACATAATCAGTAATTAACAATTTAAGCTTGCTGTGTGGATTCTTCCAAAGATAATTATTAACATGGATTCGAATAAAGATTTTTGTAGGTTTCTTTACATTCAGCAAGATGGTGTGAGTATGCTCTATTTCATTGTTGATATTCGTCGTAATTCCCATACCTGATTCAAAGCTTTTCATTATATAAGAGTAGAAAAGACCCATGTCCTATACTTCATTATCGTTTTGTCATAGAGGTGTTATTTCCTTGTTAGGTTATACCACCACACCATGACATGCCTCCCGATTCAGCCACATGAGCTTGATGAGGATAGTGAAGGGGAGCACGACTCGGAATGGGTTCGACAAAAAACACAAATGATGATTGATGAATTCTCTGATGTTAATGAGGGAGAGAAGGAACTCATGAAAATGTGGAACCTCCATGTCATGAAATACAAGTAAGACTTTTTTGTTTATTATGATTTTCAGGATTTTACTTGTAAGATTTGAAAGTTAGACCAGGTATTTGTACATAAAATTACAGTTTAACCCGTTAGATCCAGTTGTGTCAAAGAAATCATGGTGCTGAAAATATGGGATGTGGGTTATGTAAGTAACTACCAGCCTGGGCACGCGTGAACACCCATGAGCAATGGTAAGACTCTGGCTCCCCATTGCAAAGTTATTTTGAGTAATTCCCCCCCCCCCCTTTTTTTGCCATTTTCTAATTTCATATTTGTCTTGATTTGCTTTATCCAGTTGATAATAGCTTATTTTCCTTGCATAGACTCCATATCATATCTCTATGTAGTAAGTAATTCAGTGCAAGGAAAAAAAAGGAATATTTGGTAATTTTTGTCATATATCTTATTTTTTTCATAATTTTCCTGTGCTGTCAATCACAGCGGCCAGGAATGCGATGTGCAGCATGGAAATATCATCCTCCCTAGAGTTGACGCTCTTCCAGTCACAGCTTACTCACCTTACATTCCACTTTTGTTTATTGATGGGAATAATGCTAAAGCCCCTTTCAAAGTGCCAAACGAGTCAAATCACACTCCAAGAGGTTTGTGCACTCATGGCGAATCTTTTCTGTCACCCTGGCCTTTGCTCATGACAGCTAGTTCGCATCACCCGGCCTTCAACCCAGATTTTTCCATGATAGAACTGTAATGTCATCTGGATCGTAGGGGTTAAAATATCTATTTAGCACAAAGAACTTCCATTTTGTTTGAACAGGATAAGTAATTATTATGGTATTCTGGTCATTGTCTTCTCTTAATTTTGCCAACTTTGTAATAGGAAGTGATGAATTGATTAATATATAAATTACTGCACTCAGAACTGTTCAGCAAATTTGTGTCATAACTGTTGAGATGTGAAACAAATTATTTGAAGCTTTGAAGGTACTTTATGGAAAATTCTTTTTGATGCATATTTACAGTTATTAAGAACTGTCTCTGTAATCAAATTATTCAAAGTATCTTTTTCTTTGCAGCTTTGTGGGAGACAGCCAGATCCCCCTGGCTTGCTCCATGTTCCTTGAAAGTCATGGCACGGAACTCCTCCGCAAGAGTTTATACAGAAACTTTGTACTACACATGATATCTCTCCATGACTTTGGGCTTATAGGGACTGGTGTTGTCTACAAGAGCATTCTTCAGTTACAGAGCAAGTAAGTTCATATTGGAATCATCTAAGGTTATGGAATGCTGTTTACATTTAATTTTCATGCATCACTTTCTAATGTTTATAAGATTTTCGATATTATGCATCTTTGTTCTGCAGTGTTGCAAGCTTGTTCATATTGACCTTTTGAAACCTAAGAAATGGGGCAATAGCACTACCAAAACAAAAAGAACAGTTCAACAAAAGTTTCCAAGCCTTCATGCATTTCCTGCTTACTAGTTCATCAGAAAAAAAAATCACCAATTTTTGCTTTTGAAGTATTTTTAGCTATGAAAAATGTGATCATAGATGCAAGTGATTCATCCTATGCCTGCCCTCTATGGCTGGCAGTACAGATATTACAGAAAATTAAGTATTATGGGGGGGGGGGGAGTTACTAATTGTTGTTATTATTGCTGTGAGACCACTTAGAGATGATACGAGTCTCTGCAGCGGTCTATTACCATTTGGATAATACGTAACAAATGCCAAAGGACATTATGATGTGCTAGCGTTTGTTGCATATTAAAGCAGCTAAACAGCTCTATTACATCATTGACAATGGAAGGAATGTGAAAAATAGTATTTTATTTATGATTCAATAATTATTAGTTATGTATGTAATTTTCAATTTTTAAATTATAGAATTTGTACTTAATTATGATTCTACTTTCAGAATGCAAGATATAGGGGTACAAAAGCAACTAGCAGCTAGCTGGGAGGATCAGCGGAAAACGGCAAAGAAGCTGTTTCCCTCCTTGGGGTCATCGGTTGATGTTAAACAAGAGCCTTCATCATCAGGAACACTCATGGAACACCTTGAGGGAAGCAAGGGCTCTCCCACCAAAAGCAAGTGAGATGAAGCTTTCGTTTACACATTATACTCTCACTCATATGTGGATGGTTGTAGGTCCAGTGTTGCCTTGCGTTGCTGGCCATGTAGACAGTATGTTGCATATGCTCTTTGTAATTCTTTTTATGAGAGAGTAGTGCCATGACTCAACCCACTAGCATTGGGTGCATCTACTTTCCACTATGGTTTTGTTATATTAGCTTCATTAACACAAATTGGGGTCAATTTATGGGGCCTACCTGATCTTACCTGTTTGGCCCATTCCCTGAATTCTTGGGGGGGAAAAGATTTTTTTTCTTACTAATATTATTAGTGTTGTTTTTATTATTGCTATTGTTTTTATTATTATCATCATGAATTATAATAGTAATAGTAATAATACTGATAACAATAAAACAGTAATAGTGATAAAAAAAAAGTTAACAAAGTTAATAAAGTGAAACCACAATGGAAAGTGCATGGGTAAAATCCTGGGGATTTTGATGTTTCAGGGATAAATATTCTTTCTTTTTCTGAGAAATATCTTAAATGAAAAGGAGGAAGAAATGGAGGAAGAGAAAGAAAAGAAAATTATATTTATTGTAGTGTGAAATATGTCAACTGTGGCAACAAGCTAGCTAGCTGGCTATTCCTTTCCTTTCCTTTCCTTTCCTTTTTTTATAGGGAAGGGTATATTAACCATAACTTTCAGATGATGTGAGGTTCACATCAAAACTGATGGGTCATTCACATCATGGCTGACTTGGGCGTGATTCCAGGCAGCAGGTCTTTTACATTATGTTGCAATGAAGCAGGCATTACATTTTATTCTCTTCTTTGTAAGGTACCCTTATGCCTACATGCCAGGTACGCAGGGGCATTCCATGAGGGAGAACAGGACATGTAATGCTATGATTTGCTCTTGTTTAGTATAAAAGGAGTGATATTTAGCACATAAATGATTTACCTGCTATGCGTGGAAGATGTCACGCATCAAAACATTGTACTCTGTTGCTGCAACTATGAACCTCTTAGTAATCTTCCCTCTAGATTATGTGATCAGTCTTCTCGGGTCAACCACTCACATTGTCTTTTGGTGCACTGCTAGTGTGACTCTTGAAGTATGACACACAAAGGGGAAGTACTAGAGCCATAGGAGTAGCAGCCTTCTATATAACTGCATACCATCTCTTATCTTGGAAAAATTGGATTTGCAAAAATGAGAGAAAATTCTTTTTCTATAAAACCACATACCATTTTGTTCACAGTGTTACACACCTTATTTATGGAGCTACTACAGGTTCAGTCTAGTACCTTAGATGAATATCATGTACCTTGGACTATGCAAAAACATTACAGTCATGTTATGCATACAAGAATGAACAGAAAAAGAAAAAAACACATACTCCCTGGAATGGAAGACCAACAAACCCTTAATTCTTTCAGAGGCATTGGGTTAAACAAGTTGTATTACCAATTAGAATGAAGAGCCAATCCAAATATTGACATATGTGGAATAATTGTATTATTGTATGTTTAATTACTTGTTGGTATTTTTTCATGTATGCAAGAAGGATGTATTTGTACTTCATTGTGGTGGTTACTTT
This sequence comes from Penaeus vannamei, assembly GCF_042767895.1. Lineage (NCBI taxonomy): Eukaryota > Metazoa > Arthropoda > Malacostraca > Decapoda > Penaeidae > Penaeus > Penaeus vannamei. The sequence continues at coordinate 51,544,614 of NC_091550.1, forward strand.
GAAGAAAAAAAAAGCTTTTGCTGTAATATTTAATTAGATAACATGGCTTATTTGGCCTTATCTTTGGTTATTATGAACATAAGATAGGCGTGATTATTATAATTTTTATATATTAATATATAAGTTTGGCTAATCTCAATGTATGAAAATGTGCAAAAGGGAGTTTGCATGTCTGTATGTAGTAGTAGTAGTAGTTCTTTTTTTTTCTTTGCATGTGAGTAAATCGTCTTGCTGCACAAAAGCCATATCCAATGCATTTTGTGGTATATAGTTTATAGATGTAGTATGATAATAAGTATGGTAATATACCAATCTGGTTTTATTTTTTCTCTAGTATAACTATAGGAAACCTATAAATAACAGTCTTGTGATATAAAATAAAAATAGGTGCTAGCTTTTCAGAACTTTCCTATGAAGTACATGTGTGATGAAATAATAATAATGTCTTATTGGTGGCTTAGTTCAACCAATACTGGGTGACTCATAGAATGATTTTAGCCGAATCTTTCATCTATAAAATAAAATTAAAAATTTAATAAAGCAGTAAATAATTTTTTAGATATAACTAAAGAAGTAGCCCACCCTCCTTGTGACGGCAGCTGCTAGACTTGGTAAAACAGCTGTTAATAGATTCGCACTCGGCCTACCTCTGGAAGAGGGAACATACATGATCAGGATCACAAAATGAACACACACTGTTCAGGTGTTTGTGTGCATATATGTAGGGGGTTTGTGTTTGCGCATGGTCTGTTCTAAAAACTAATAGTAAAATGATAATTGTTGATATCTATTTACTTCTTATATATGTTCATTCTTGCATGTTGTTAGTGAATATCAAGATCTAGATGTTTATATTTTAAAGATTTGATAATTTTGTTCTCAGAATCATGAATATCTTGACTGTACTGCTGTTGTATACAATAAATATACTATATATGATGAAAGCACTAATGTAGCAACATTTTATTTATTTACAGGAAAAGGTAGTTTACTTGAGACGTTCTCATCCTTTTGCAGGTGAAGTTGGGGACAAGAAGTGCAGTGTACAGTGATGCAGTTCTCTCCCCAGAACTCAGGGTTATGCTGCTGCGAACAGGCCACAAGTACAAAAGTTGCGCATACATGGCACAGTGTGATACACACAAAATTCACGATACCACTGCCAGTACAACATTAGGGCCCAGGCTTTTACTACCCAGTGTCTTTGGTTCATACTTGGATTTTTCTTAAGTTTTTGGGATGTATTAGCAATGGCCTGTTGGAAAGGCATGCCTGTAAGATTGCGTAGAAAGTAGAGGTACAATAATTAATTAGACAAGAATATTTTAAGATAGTCTTGTAATGAGACCTTTAGAGGAAGGATGCCTTGCTATAGCAATGCACAACAAGTGCAGTCAAGGATTTATAAGCTTGTTGTGTTTGGTTTAGCAGGCAGTAGGAAGAGGAGCATGGAATGGATGGGTGATGTTTCAGGGTCATCCGTTCTTGCCATTTATGTGAGACTATAGCAACCAGCTCTTAACAGTATGCTGTAAAAAAGTAGATTTTAAAATTCTTTCACCAACAATTAAATAAGTTACACTCAGAAGGGGGGAGGGACTTAAAATAATGTTTTAAGTATTGGAATATATATCATAGGTTACTACAAATTAGTATCCATTTATTGAAAAAAAAAAAACATTTTTACAGTTTTCATGGTTTTTAGTTTTTGTAATGAGGACTTAAGTTCATAATTTTTAGTTTTATTAATATTGTGAGTAATATTAATATTCCTATCTTAATTATTATTTTTTATTAAATATAATTATTGTTAACAATAAAAATAAAAAAAACCTTAATGAAAGTTCCTTATCTAGATACATCTCCAGTTTGAAGATGATAGATATGTAGTATATTGCTAGCACCAGGTCCTCCAAGGCTGGTGCGTCTAAATAAAACTACGTCATTTACTGGCATTGCTCTCGGTCTTCTGCAGTGTGGATTTTGCAGAGTCCCATGCAGAGAAACAAAAATGTTCACAAAAACTTGAATGAAACTTGTATGTAACATTTCTTCAAAGTGCCTCTTGCCTCTTGCATAAATATTTTGGCAGGTTAATGTCAGCATCAGGGATAAGGGATGTTTTAAGAGAAATTTGATGTTCAAGAGTAACTCTACTGAAGAGGATAGGATTTTATATTAATTCATTTTAGAGAAAGCCAAATCCTGTGGAGACAGTAGACAAACCTCTCCAATAGATACACTTGTGTCATTGGTTGCTTGGGCTAACACCTGTACCCTGACCAGTACCTTCAGTCTTGTAATACTGTGGCAGTATAACCAAAGGATGGAATTACTAAATGTTTTTTCTCATGAATTCCACATTTATCTTGTCAAGACTTTGTGAGTAATGTCTTTTTTGGAGGCAAATGGAATGCATGGAATGAGTAAATGTTGATTATTAGTGTTGATATTATTTATATTGTTGTGTAAATGGTTCTACATCTAACATGGTTTGATATAACCTTACTGGATTCCAGCCAGGAATTATCAGACTAATTCTGGTATTTAGAATGTGACTGAAAAAAAAAAAAAATTGTCAGAGAACAAAATAAATGATATTTAGTTTAAACTCTTTGATTTAATATTCAAATGTCACAAACTAGTTGGTTGAAGTCTCATTTAAATAGAGAAAATCCATTGTGTTGCCTTCCAGGACTTGACTATTTTGAATAAAAAAAACTTTTTATTCATAATTTTAGTTTCCTGATCAATAAACAATATACAGGCTTTAATGGGAAAAAAATTGCAGTGTGTGGGAAATCGCACTTCTTGAGCATTGTAGGCATGCG
>NC_091550.1:51582444-51607444 GCF_042767895.1 Penaeus vannamei
AAAAAATATATATTGACACAGAAACAGAAAGTAAAAAAAAAAAAAAAAATAAGACTCAGAAAAATATATGAACCAAGACTGAGAAAGAAAGAAAAAAGAAGAGTTAAATAGAAATAGAAACAGAGTACAAATACAGAGCACAAATGGATTGAGAGATGAGACTGAAGCAGACACAGATACAAAACAAAACAGGTATAGAAAGAGAAAAAGTGAGACACCATACAGCCAACAACCAAAGGCCTTAAATCACCACAAAAGATCAACAGACAAATTTTATTCATGTTTGATACTGCTCTTACTAACCTGCCAGGGGCCACCAAGGGAGTGGAAGACCCAGGTGTTGGGATGTCAGAGCGAGCCTTCTTGGCAAGGCTATCTGATGTGCCTGATTTCCCCAATTTACGCTTGCCAGTCCCATCCTCTTCATTTTTGTCCTTGTCAGACCTGTAGCCATTTAATTAAAAGAATTATTGGTAGGAATGATTCTCTGTTGATTTTTTTTTTTTTTTTTTTTTTTTTTTTTTTTTTTTTTGCAAAAATGCATTTAACAGGCTAGCTTTGATTGGCTGATAGTTATACCAGTCCATTATAGCCAACTTGCCAAATGCATCAGTATAAATGATGTGAATTACTGCTGTGTATTGTCATAAAGGTACAAATTCTAATTGTTATAATACCTGTATCAACTACAATACAATAATAGATATATTATCAATAAAGTATGTCCTTTCTTTGCTTCACATCCTTACACATCACCACAGAAAAATATGTTATGTAACCTACAATACATTTTCTCAACTCACATCTTATCATCTTTATCCTTCTTTTTCTTCTTCTTTTCGTCATCACTGGTGTCAGAGGTCTTGGCATCAGAGTCTGCTGCAAAAAGGAAATATCACTATATTAGTATTTTTTCTTAATTTAAACCTGTTGGATCTGGTTGTGTCACAGATTTTTTTTTTTTTTTCCCCATTTTCCATTGTCCATATCTGTCTTTAGATTTGCTTTATCCAGATGGTAATAGATTATTTTCCTTGCACAGACTTCATATCATCTCTCTATGAAGCAAATAAAATAACATTGTTATTTTTGTCACCTTATTTTTCATAATTTTCAGTTTTCCCTTATACAACCTGCTCTGCCAGTCAGTGGCTAAGAATACCATGCTGAGCCTTTCAGTCATGGTTTAGCCATTTTACATTCCACATTCATTTATCAATGGGAATAATGCAAAAGCCCCCTTCCAAGTTCTAAAGGAGTCTAATCACATTCCAAGAGTTTTTGTGCACTTGTGGTGAGACTTTTCCATCACCCAGGCCTATACACATGACAGCACATTTGCGTCACCCAGCACGTGTCCATTTTGTCCAATGGAGGCATGGTCATGTCACCTGGACCTCAACCCAGATTTTTCCATGACAGGACTGTCATGTCACCCAGATTATTGTGGTTAAATAATATGAGTTTACCTTATCAACATTTTTTTTTCAAAAGTTCTCTAAGCATACCTGTTAAAGTATCTAAAACACATCTGATAGTAATGATTGCAGTGTGATTTCACATACACATACAAATACACATATACACCAGCAAGCATTTTCAAAAATCTCTGTGTTCAGAATACATAAAATGTAAGATAAATAATGTTATAGTAAAAATTTCACTATACTGTGTGATACATCACATCATGAGCCTGATGACATCTAATCACATCATAAGCCAGGTCCCAGTTTATAGGAGTACAGCTGTGAGCCAGACAATAACTCGGTTGTGTAGCAACACATCTTAACACAACCTGACTTTGCAAAAATTTATTCAAAACCTCTAAAAGGCAGCTTCCATGGCAATTTTATGTTATTGTAAGGTATTTCAATCTTGATAAAAAAAGGCAAAGCATGCATAATTTCATAAAAACAGAAAAAGAATAAAGGAAGAATACATATATATATATTCTGTCTTATTTCATCTTTTTTTGAAGAGGGGTCTTGTGTGCAGGAAGAGTAATGATACTGCATCAGGGTCATTAAATGCAGCTTGCACTAACTGTATGCATGCTAAGAGACTTCTGTGTAACAATGGACTAACACACAATACCACTTTGCTTATCACCTCTAGCATCATTATAATAATGATAACTACCTTCACTGTCATTAAAACTACATTAATATTACTGTCACTATGATCCCACACATGAGGTTGTGTGGAAAAGCTTTTTATCAACTGAATACAAAGTCACACGAGCATTTTTTTCAGCAACCAATTTGCGATAGCTACCCTGTTGACAAATTCTCAATTTGCTGGTTACAGGCGAACAGAACAATTGCCTATGGGTTCAATTTCATAGACAAACCTGGCATTCATAGTTGCCTGCAGGTTATTTATCATCTGCTGTAAAAATGGAGGTTCATCGACTACTAAAACAACATATGTGGGTTCCTTCGTGGTTGCACAGAAGAAATAATAAAAATGGGTATCATAATCTGCATCAAGAACTTCATTTGGAGGATAGATATAAGCAAGCTCCTTTAAGGAACTTGGAAGACCCACACTTATGCACAATGATAACATCATTGATACTCTTCATGCATGCTCTGAAAAATATAAGATTATAAAATGCAAAAAAAAAAAAAAAATATATATATATATATATATATATATATATATATATATATATCTATACATATCTATATATACATACATTCATACATCTATATACATACATACATACATACATCTATATATATATATATATATATATATATATATATATATATATATATATATATATATATAAAATATATATATATATTCTTATTATATGTACAGTTTCTTAGCAAACTACAGACTCTCTTGCTATGCCCCCTTCGCCAATTTTTGAGTGATACATACACTTGCTACTACTGTTGATTAGGTAGTAGATCATGCAAATTCGGAAAGTAAGGGAAGTGGAAATGTTAAAATTACAGCCAATTTATGGTTGAAAAACACTTGTGTTACCTCCCCTTAACCTTAACCCATTAATGCCGGTATATTTTGAAGCCAAAAATAAAAAAAATCTGGGCAGCTACAAAATCGGCGGGCAGCCAGCTGCTGCACCGGAGCGCAAGTCCTGATACAGTGTTACACTAGCGGGATGCCCAGCAATGTTTATGCATGTTCTAGAGTACCATCCAGGGGTTAATAACCATGAATATATATATAATAATCATAATGGAAATATCAATGCTGACACTAATAGTACTTCAATTATGATTACCCACTATTTCTACTACTACGACTATTACTACTATTACTACTACTAAAAATAATACTATTGCTTCAACTGCTATAATCATGTGGGCATGATTTGTATTTGAATACAATAAGAATGTAATTTTCCCCCCTATTACAAACTTCAAAACATATTATTTATTATTACTTTTTTTAATAACCTAGCTCAACAGGTCTTTTTATGTAACTTAAACATATTCAAAAATGCAAAAAAATCAAACTTTCAGACATATAGTTTGTTAGAAAATTTTGCATAAAAAATAATCCTTTCAGTGTGGCAGATAATGAACATATAAAACTAGAATCAATTCTTGGATGCTGTTCATACAAGGCCCTTAAGAAAATTTCATGATGAGCAGGGCACAGCTAGAAAGGCCAAATGTGATCCTTACTCAAGATGGTCAGTCAAATGCACATAATTAACCATTCTTCATACAGTCAGGGAAGAATAAGAAGAAGAATAAGAATAAGAAGCTCAGAGAACAAATACCTATACCAAGGCAATAGGATCACTGATGCAATAAAAAATATTCCCACCTGAAGAATTACATTAAAATCACCTTTCTCAAGTACACCGGGGATATCCGTAAATATAAACTCCTTGGCAGAGGTGATAAAGGTAATGCCTTGGTAATAGGGTCATTTATGCAATCACTCAAAAAATTCCTGGATCCAGATCATGATCAGGATTACCAGCAAAATTTAATAGAATCTAAGTTAAACTAAAACACACCTCTGGTAAAAATATCATAAAAATCTGTTCATAACTTCTTGTGTTATCCTACTAATCAACCAACCAATGGGACCAAAAACATAACCTCCTTGGCAGAGGAAATCTATAAATGCTAAGTGATAATGATTGGTACTCCCATGTTCAATTACAATCTTACAATATCCTACTAGAGAAATAAAAATTGACCTTGCCAATACTGTAAGCACTGCCATGTAATAGTTTCCAATCTCAGCTCTGTAATGCATTGCTCTATCCTACTTGACAGTAAAATATCTGGAATTAAAGGGTACTGTTATTTGCTTGCATTGTATTTAACAATGTAAAGTTTTAAACTTTATCTATCAATATTAACAAAAAAAATATTGGAAAAAAATAGGAAAAAATTGTTCCTAGGTTAAAAATTAAGTAAAAAAAAAACAGACTCTCAGGCAAATAAATAATCAAAATCTTTATTAACCAAAAAATATTGGAAAAAAATAGGAAAATTGTTCTTAGGTTAAAAATTAAGTAAAAAAAAACAGACTCTCAGGCAAATAAATTGGTAACTTTCTGGGTATCTGCCTACCCCAAAAACATATGAAACATGAAGCAACATTGACAAGCGCTCACCTTGATCTTTCTTCTTATCCTTTTTCTTCTTCTTCTTCTTTTTCTTCTCCTTCTCCTCCTTCTCCTCCCCTTCCTTTTTCTCCTCATCCTCCTCCTCTTTCTCCTTCTCCTTCTCCTCCTCTTCCTCATCTTCAGAGCCTAGGAGTTTCCTCAGGGCATCTGCTTCATCAACTCCTGCCAACTCCTTGGTGACAACCTCATCATTTGCAGCTTCAGAGCTGTGGGATAGAGAGAATTGCGTTAGGAGGAGGGAGAGAGGTAAATATAATAATTATTTTGAAGTTGTTCCTCACATTGATAGCCCGCCTCATGCAATATCACAAAACACACGATCGCTCATCTAAAACGCATTTCTTCTCAGCATCTTAGCACAATATCCTCAACAGTAATCACACACAAAACTAATGATACTATTAAAATTTACAGGTGGATCATTTTAACAAACTGGCATTGGGCACTGTCTATTGTGCTCTTATTTTGTGAATTTTGTGTACCCACTGATGGCCACACTAGCCCAAAGTCATCAAAAGCATGCGAAACATAAAAAGAAAGGAAAAAATTACAAACAAAACCTGGGGAAATCTATTACCCTTCTCAGAGAAATAAGAAGGAAAAGGCGAAGAAAAAGAAAAGAAAAAAATACATCAATTATCAAATAAAAGACAGACATGATTGGCAAGCCCGACTTTTAACATTTTAAAGCACTTCGTCCCTCTCTAAAACACACAATCTCGTAAAAGCAGACTTCATGGCATTCTCTCTCTCTCTCTCTCTCTCTTTCACACACACACACACACACGCAAACACACACACGCAAACACACACACACAAACACACACAAAATAAAAAAAGCAAAATCATTTGGCATCCAACTTACTCTGAAGAATCACTTGAGATATAATCGTGCTCAGCCCCATCATTGTATTCATCACTCTCCTCCAGGCAATCTTCTTCACTGTCTCCATCTGGATTCTTCTTCTTCTTTCCCCCTGAAAGATAAGAGAATGTGCTCTGTCAAACATAACAAGATGGCTAAACATAAAAATAAATTGAAGGTCACAGATTTATTCCTTTTACAATACACTTCACAAAAACAGGACTTCTGACAAAACGTGACAGGCCGGTTGATGCTTACCATGTTGGTGTCTGCCTTTGGACTGAACTTTCTTTCTCTTCTTCTTTTGCATTTCCCGTTCCTCTTCATCAATTTCTTCATTGCTCCCTGACTCATCATCAGACATCCAATCATCCATTTCTGACAGTCTCAAGTCTGTAATGAATGACCATCCAGTGTAACATTGCTCCATTTACATGCTCTTGGTTCTTCTATTTCTTTAATTTCATAAAGAATTACCCAAAGTAGGCTTGCACAATACCTTACATTTTTCTTCACTAATAACTGTAGGCTATCTGAGCAAGACTAAGTTATTAAATATGTGTATGTGTGTGCGTGCGTGTGCGTGCGTGTGCGTGCGTGTGTGTGTGTGTGTGTGTGTGTGTGTGTGTGTGTGTGTGTGTGTGTGTGTGTGTATGTGTGTGCGTGCGTGTGCGTGCGTGTGCGTGCGTGTGTGTGTGTTTGAAACGAGATTTGTCCCTTACTCTTGCTTGAGGATCCCTTCTTCTTTGTGGCCTCTTCTCCTTCCTCTCCTTCCTCTCCTCCATCTTTCTTAAGTTTCTTCTGGTACATCACTGAGAAGTAGTTCATAATTTTGTCGCGCCTGTTCAAAAAACACAATTGGGTTGTTTAGGGTCATCTGGCTTTTTCCTGCCAAAGTCAAAGTTATATATATTTTTGAAAAGCTTTCACATAGGTAAATCTCCGTTGAGTGCCAACCAATACGCAGAATCTTCAGAGAGGCTTGACATTTTTTTCGTATATCTTCAAAAATGACCTTTACATAATTCAGCATAAGTAGCGAGTGGCTTGTACGCCAGGCACGCAAACACTCATGAGTGGTGACAAGACTCTGTGCCTTGCCTTTGCAAAGTGTTTTTATGTAACCCCCCCTCCCTCATTTTCCAATGGCCATATTTGTCTCGTAATTCGCTTTATCCAGATGGCAACAGATTATGTTCCTTGCAGATTCCATATCATCTCTTTATATTGTAAATATTTCAGTGCAAGAAAAAAGAAAGAAAGAAAGAAAAAAAGTGTAACATTTGGTTATTTATGTCATCTATCTTATTTTTTCATAATTATCAATCTTCCGTAATACAACCTGCACCACTTGCCACAGCAGTCAGGAATACAAAGGTGTCCTCCCTATAGCCAGCACTCTTCCAGTCACCTTACATTCGACATTCGTTTATTGATGGGAATAATGTAAAAGCCCCCATCTAAGAGCCAAATGAATCTAATCACACTCCAAGAAGTCTGCGCACTCATGGCGAGTCTTTCCCATCAACCTAACCTTTGCTCACAATGGCATGTTCGTGCCAACATGCCCCTGGAGAGCAAATATGTACAAATATGTACATATCTGTAAATATTTCTATCAAAAATTAGAAAAAAAGTAAAACCACACCACTTCCTTCACACAGTAAACTGCCACACACAAGTAGTAATATGGAGTTTATATTACAATATATCAGTAACATAGAACATATATGGCTACAATAAGCCTGGTGGAAAGGATAGACGTATGGCAGAACTCGCCAGAATGAGAGCTGTACAGCGAATTCTGGCATCATAAATGAGTGGTTAACAAGAGAAACAAAATGTAAAGCAATTTCCTTGTCTAGCCAGTAACCAAAAATAAGAACACAATGAGTGCTGACAACTCAGGCAGCCACATCACTTGTCCAAAGTGTTGAGCAATAGTACATGCTGGACACCACTAATCTGACGTTATTGTTATGATATTCAAATAATAAATCTACATAAAATTCATATGTTTTATATATATAACAAATCTTCAAATTATTGTTCTCAGCAGCTAAATATGAGTTTGGATCCTTTTTTGTTACCTTACTGACACTTATTTTCTAACTTCAAATAATCCTATAAGTATGCTTGTATGTGTCATTTATTAATTTAATTCTCCTGTTCTGCCTTATATGCTTAAATTGATCATAATAAACACAATCAAATAAAAGCTGAATTAAAATGTTTGTCCAGGAAATATTGATGTTCCTGATAGGTATTATGAGAAATACACACAATTAATTTTTTTTCTCTCTCTCTTTTTTCTTTTTATGTATCTATTGTTTAAAAAATATCAATATGGTGAAAATTGAATTAATCCTGCTTCAGAATGTGTTCTGAAATAAATTTTCTTATATTCTTTGATATTCACATACAATTAATTTTTTTGGTGTAAATAAAACTTGAAACAGGAGTTAATAGCAATATTTTTCCAATGCTGGCTTCATTTTTACACCAAATTTGATGTACTATATATCTTTTTGAATGGGTGATGCCCTTTTTTATATAATTTCTTGTTTCTTCTAACAATTTAAATAGCATATGAAAAAAACTACAAAATGAGGTATAATTCATTCTCTTTTGAGATAAAATGCAGCCACTATCAATAATAAATAATCTTACTTTCAGCCTCTATTCTTGTTTCATGGCTTAAAATCAAAATTTGTGAAAATATTTTCTTGAAAATTGAGGTTTGAGATCCGTCAAAAATATGAACATAAGGGTGTAACGTTGAAATTCTTAACTTAAAACAAACACACACACTTAAAAAAAGACTGACCTTTCAAACTCCTTTTCTGCTTCCTCTGCATTGAGGGCCTTGTACCTAGGAACAAGACTGAACTTATACCACTCTTCGACAGGGTACGCTTCAAAGGCCCCATCTTTACCCTGCATAAACACATACCACGAGGAGTTCTCCGAGACACCACCTTCTCTGATTCCTTTATATCTGTAAAGTAAAATCTGATATGAGGCAGGCAAAAGAAAATACATTCTTTCAAAATTCTCTTCCTGTATCACCAATGTATTTACTATATCCAAAATCAATATTTACAACAAAAAAACACTGAACACATAAATACAGCTTTGTAAGACTTATTCTCCAAAATCTTCCTCCCTTTTATGGAAATAAATAATAAAAATAACCTTTTTATAAATATCTAAAATTCTAAAAACATGAAAATCCGCACTTCATTTCATAGATAATACTGTGAAATACTATTAAAGAGAAACACTTAAATGAATTCCATAAGCAATAATTAACATCTAAAAAGGAAAAAAAATAAAAATAAATAAAATAAAATAAAATAAATAAATAAATAAATACAAAGGAAATAGTATCAAAAACTCAGTTCATAAATCAACAAAATAACAAAAAATGCATTTTCAATACAAATCTGATAACACAGCACCCACTTTTTTCCATTCTTTCCACCAACATGAAGGATCCACGGCTGGTCTTCTGGTCGGTATTTCTTCATGTGGATGCCATATTTCTTTCGCCTTGCCTCTTCTCTCTGGTCACGGCCGAACTCAGACCCTGCCCCATACCTGAGAGAGAACAAGTATTTAATTGCATAAATCTATTCTTGACAGAAAGTATACAAAGCAGAGGAGAACGAAACATGCTTGCTATACCCTAATGAAAATGTATCCTCATGGTAATGGCAAATGCTGACTGGTAGCAAGCCTGAGAATTAAATGGGACTGCGCTATCCATGCCAGAAAAGGACAGATTCTGTTATATACCTAGAAAACTTATACATCTTTTGGGAGAATGGTAGATAGTAACAAATGACTAAAGACTTATGGTATTTGCTTAATATGCTGAGATGAAAGAGGACATGCTACTTATTATAATAAAATGATAATTGCTGACAGAATATATGACAGATGCTAAAAATATTTACAAAAAGTGATATGGGAAGGGGGAAATGCTTACTAGCTAGTCAATTTAGTATCATTTAAGCTGCTTTAACACCAAATGGCCACATAGTATGTGGCAAGTTGCAAGTGAAGCATGGCACGGCAATTTCAGATCAAGGTTGCACATGGCAAGTGTTAGGCTGCTTTCACTCGTTCACAATGACATCATTGGAGAATATTGATGTTATTATTCTCCTAAGTCCTTAATAATCTTCAGACAACCATTTGACACTTGGAGGAACAAAGTGGAGGACACCCCTGGAGAATGTGAGGCAAACTTGTTCTGGGGTAACAGCAGAAACTACTGCACATCAATGATCACTATGATACAAAATTCAAAACAAAGAATTGAACTAATACCCTGAAAATACATGTATGGATTTTTTTTCACAGAATATTTTGATAATTTGACCATGGAGAGAATATTTATTGTACTGTGGTAATGTTGCATCATGCAAACACTAGTATTTCTCCACAGTTTATACAAATGTTATGCTAAATGGTTCATTGTCTGGAAAAGGTATAGTTGTGAACAAGAGCAGGCACACATTGCATTGTCTCCACCTGCAAGACTCATTGAAGCTTCACTCACTGGGCAAACCAAGTGTTTTCAAATGTGTTTGTTGAAAATATGTCTAGACACTTTAAACTACTCTTTGAATGCCACACATCTAAAAGTTTTTCTTTTTATCATATGTCATTTAATTTCAAAAATCTATATTATCTTGGCTAATAATAACTTTGGATGTAAAATCTTAATTACAATCTGACAACACTGTCCATGGTAGCAGATCACATACAGAAAAAGAACGGACAAGTCAAATCTTAGCACCACATGCAGGTTGTACCTGGCACGTGTGAAGTCCTACGCAACTCCTATGTGACACGGTTCATATATTTCCAGATGTTCGATTTCAAATGGCGTACCATGTGGCATGCAATATTCAGTAAGCCAGCTTGGTGTAAAAGTAGCCTTGCATGTAAAGAAGACCTACTCTTATAAAACAACTGCATAAACAAAGTCTCTCAATCAACACATTGGTGCCAGGTACATGAACTGTATTTTTGTTTGATGAACCACTTGCTGTTGGGGATATCAAGTGCGTACATACCATGCCCATTGTGTGTGTTAAATTTAGTAATTGTGTTTACATATAGATGGATCCACAAGTACTAAGTCACCAATAAGCTAATTACGCAAACTAACTGTCTTCCTGTTTACCCTTTTCATTGATTTTTAATATCATTTTCTAGCATTTAATACTGCTGTTAGTAATGTCAGAAACAATATGTTTATTATAATGATTTATAACAAAAGTAACAGTGTCAATATTGAGAACATTAGTAAAAAAAAAAAATCTGCTTTTTCATGGAAAAGTGTTGTCACAAGATCTACTAATTGATTCCTTTGTAGATAAGCTCTCACAGAGCCATCTATGTGAAGAAACAATTATCTAAGCATTGCCAAAAGGAATGCAACATTTTCCCATCGACATTGGGTTAAGTTTGTTCGCATATGGATAGTTCATTAAGGAGTTTTTGTTTCGGTTACTGTTATCATTATTAATTCTATTAGTTTTATCAATATCATTAATAACATGATCATGTTATTAGCAACATTAAAAGTAATAACAATAAAATCCTTTCTTCCAAAAATTTAAACAATGGGTATAGGTGTGATTCAAAAACAAGAAAACAAACAAACAGTAGTGGACAGTGCATGCACTCTCAGCTTGAAAGTTCTGTCTTACTTGGGCATCTCATCATCCAAGCTCTTGAACTCCTTCATGTTGTTCTCTCTCTCCATCTTGGTGTGATTCCATGTTTTGAAGTCCACCCCCAAGGCTGTGTGAAATCGCATCACATTGTATTTCTTTTTGAGGGACCTGTTGAGATATTTTATAATTAGTCAATTGGTATCCTAAAGTTCCTCTTCTATTGGTACAAAAGTTATATATGCTGATTCAGAAGATATACACAGTCAAGCTCTTTATCTTAAAGTACATCAGTTGATTTTTGTATATAGCACAAAAACAAACTTCAAACCATTACACTTACTTTGGTACTCTTACTGTGTACTCCATACCTGCAGGCTAAAACAAATACAAGGCCTAAATTAGTGGAACATTTATTACTGCTAATAGCATAGTGAGTAATCATGAAAAAGGACATTCAGGCAAAGGTTTAATTTTAACCAATTTTGATAGAAAGTTTGACTTTGGCTAAAGATTCCTTATGATCAATATTGGTAAAAAGGTTTATTTGGTTTAATTTGGGCTTAAGGTTCAACTGGATTAAATAAAGCATAAGTTTATTTGTATTAATCTAGAAAAAAAAGAATAAATAAATAACATAGTGGGAAATTTGATTTAGACAAAAATGTCCATTTGGATTAATTTTGAGGTATAAGTTGAAGACACCAATCTGCGTAGATAGAGGGAAATGGACACCGCCATCTTATACAGCGGAAGAAATATAGTGGGAAAGAACATAGTTTAAGCTGCAGCGGCCTTATAGTCACTGCTAAATGACGAAAATATAATGCACGGTTGCCACACAAAGTTCAGCAACTTGTTTACCTTGCCAGGAATAAGAAAACACTAATTACTGCGATGTCCGAACTAGTTCTTGTCTTACTACATGGTTGTCAAAACAATATTTTGCTAATTATCAGTGTATGCTGTTACACATTTATGCTTTTAAAGTCTTTTATTAATGTTATTATACTTCATTTGCATATTTTAAGATTTATCTATACCCTTTTTTAGAATTGTGCACATCTAGTGTTTCACACTTTCTTTCGCCAGACACAGGTTGACACCCCACTCATTTCGAGTTAGAACGCTGGTGAGAAATGTGGTGTTTCCAGTGTTGTGTTGATTTCGGGTTATTTTAAGACTTATACAGTGGCAACGAAGAATAATTAGGCTTTAGTAACCATCCCAGATTAATATCTGGGCCCATCAAGAGCTCCAAGTGAGGAAAAAAGTTATTAAAATTGAAGCAATCCTGACGGTACGAAGAAGCAACAAAAGTTTAACGTTTCCAGATATAAAGGTATTTGGTTTATCATTTTACAGTGTGAATGCAGCTCTATCTTTCACTACATACTGAGGTGAAGAGAATGTGTCCTGAGGGGTGTTGCCCCCCATCAACCCTCTCCTCAGACAGTGCCCGAAGGGCACACTTAGTCATGGCAACTAAAATTGATATATTAGGCTAGTTTATTGGTCAATACTTTTTTGGGGGGTTTGGAACGTGTAAATTCCTGTAGAGTTTTGCCGAAAGGTAGGTTGGGTTCCCATAGTTTTTGAAATCTGGCGCATTAGCCTACAGAATTTCAACGATGGCAGTTACATCAGTAGAGTTTAAGTGACCAATTTTAAGCAATTTTTGTGCTGGTTTTACTCATCTTTTATTCTTCTTCTTCTTATTCAAGCTTGTTTTACCCCATAATTTCCCTGATATACTTCATGCCCTCCCCTGTTAACTGGACTATCAAATCAAGATTGTCGATGGAGATGGTACTCAATCTCCTGAACGATTCATTAGCAAAAGAAACAATGCCGAAAATCAAAGAAATCATCTGCTCTCTGTAACAAATACCAATTTTGATAAAAGTTTCATCTGGTTAAATTTTTGGCAAAGGGTTCATTTGGATTGGGTCTACAGAGACCTCACATTAATTTTTCAAGACTATTCAATATAAAAGCCATAAAAGGGACCAAAAAAAAAAAAACTGAAATCACTGGGGTCAAATAATTTCAACATTCATAGCATTTCCCAATCCCTTTGTACTGTAAACTTCAGGACACCAAAAGAAATTGAATGATCATTAGTACGAAAAATTGCACCAAGTTTCTCCTTCACATTTTTATCAATATCCCTTTTCAACTACTTTCCACCACAACACTGATGACTTTGACACTTGAGAAAATATTATGAGAATAGCCAATACTCTGTAAATCTATAAGATCGTGTACACAGATGTGCGATTTTCTGTCTGGACTGTCTCGTGTCTTTAGTTTGTTGTTGTCAATATTTGTAACACAAATTATACAATAATTCTTAAACGTAAATGATATTCAACACAAATATTGTTTATTCGCTGTAAAAACTGGATGAATACGTAAGTTTTCGATAAAAATGCAAAAAATACGACTGTCTTACCAGAGATGCGATGAGAATGCTTTACGAAGAGCGATCTCTCCTGAAGTGTAATTATAAATACAGGTTGAGTTATGGACATTCAATCTTTGTATTTGCTGACGCCATAATAAATGTTCGTTTTATTTGAGGAATTATATATAAATGTTAATTCTGGAAAGTAATTGTCTGCTAATGTAAACATGAAATCCAAGAAATTGTATTTGTTATATGTGCGGATTTCTATGTGACAAATAATCTCTATTACAAAACCTGGAAATGATTTAAGCCTCAACCCGTACAATTCAAAAGCCATTGCAATATTGAAAAAAAGAACGAATTACAACTTCAAAATATTTTGAGACCATGAAATAATGACCGATTATATATAACAATGAAAATAAAAGCTTTACGACATGTTTGTCAGAGGTTACCAAAATGTAATATATGTTACATCCTCTTTCCTCTCTCTCGATAAATCTATATATAGATACGTACACCCAGAACTGCATATGCTACATAGGATAAATGATTACGGACTTCATTAAGTATTTGCCCATCTTTCCCCACTTATATATATATATATATATATATATATATATATATATATATATATATATATATATACATTGTCATTTTCGTCTCATATATTATGCACACGTAATAGGGTATACGGAACCTTCCTTACCCTCAATACTATATATACATATAAAAATATTAACTAAAAATAATGTTTTGTTCTCTTGGTAATTGGTATTGGCCTCCTGTAGCCTCCATTGGTAAATAGTAATAGCCTCATTCTTCTCCAAGATCTGGGCACAGCATCAAGTTGCTGAGTTTGCTGCTCAAACCAGATTGAGCCGGTGCCCGCTCACTCCTCATCTCACTCAGGCATGGAACTTCAGGTCAGGCTCGTGCACACGCTTCTAAGTCTCATTTGTATTGGGTCACTTGCTTGACGAGCTTGGCTTGCTGCTGCAGTATATGTGTACATGAACGTCTCTCTCTCTCTCTCTCTCTCTCTCTCTCTCTCTCTCTCTCTCTCTCTCTCTCTCTCTCTCTCTCTCTCTCTCTCTCTCTCTCTCTCTCTCTCTCTCTCTCTCTTTCCATGTGTGTGTGTGTGAGTGTGTGTGTGTGTGTGTGTGTGTGTGTGTGTGTGTGTATGTGTGTGTGTGTGTGTGTGTGTGTGTGTGTGTGTGTGTGTGTGTGTGTCTGTGTGCGTGTATGTGTCTGTGTATATTTGTGTATATGTATATATGTGTATATGTATGTACACACACACACTAACACACACATACACACACACACACACACACACACACACACATATATATATATATATATATATATATATATATATATATATATATATATATATATATATATATATATATATATATATATATATATATATATATATGTATGTATGTATGCATATCCATACATACATATACATATACATGTATATACATACATTCATACACACTCACACACACACACACACACACACACACACACACACACACATATATATATATATATATATATATATATATATATACATATATTTATACATATACATATATATGTATATATGCACATGCACACATACACTCACAGACATATACAAACTATACATACTGAATCGTTTAAAAATGCTTTCCAGCTTTCCAGCTCGTAAAAC
Organism: Penaeus vannamei; assembly: GCF_042767895.1. Taxonomy (NCBI): domain Eukaryota; kingdom Metazoa; phylum Arthropoda; class Malacostraca; order Decapoda; family Penaeidae; genus Penaeus; species Penaeus vannamei. The sequence goes on from NC_091550.1 coordinate 51,597,739, forward strand.
AGCAATTACCGAATAATTACCGAAAACTGAAAAAAAAATGTCTCTCATAAGATATTACATCCCCATCAAGATTACCAGAAAGTAACGGCCTTACGTAATGGCGTTACAAGTAATGGTATTATTTCCTCAAGCGGTAGCAACAGTAACAACAATAGTAGTAACAGTAGTAACATGACTAAAATTTTATGATAATAATAACAATGAAAAACAATTTAATAATATATATGCATATATAAATATGTATATATATGATTCTCTCTAGTAATTCTTGTGAGCTGTTAAGGAATCCATGTCATAAATCTTTGTCACAACCCCTTAAATGACCTTTTTAGCGACACCGTCAACGATTCTAAATATAAAACTAATCAGACCTCAGCGTCCATACCCTTCGAGCCACATATCATAGAATCAGAACATAAAATTCAAATATTTATGGTGATGTTCGCATGAAATTAATTTGCATGCCATTGTTTTGATTTGGGTATGGCCAAAGTCGGTCATCAAACATAAACACTTTTGCGAGAATTGTGCTCATTGTTATCAAAACTTAAGAAAAATTAAATCAAAGATGCAGTAAACAACTTCTGAAATCCCCCGTAAATAACACCGGATATGAAGATAACTGGGATAAGAAAATCCTCACTCTCTTTCTATCTATGCATTTGGATCTAACTACACGCACACGCACGCACACACATGCATGTACATGTATGTGTCAATTATCATTAGCATCACATCTAAATAATAAGGTCGATAGTTATGTTGTCCATTCAATTATCACTTATTACTTTTTATGAAATTCTGATTAACAGAAACATATACATTAGATACAGATTACTATTCTAGCAAATCCAACAAAAACAAAAGTTCTTGCAAGTGCAGTATATTAGAAATGCTCTTGCGTCTGAACCAAGTGATCAATTTAATTCTTTGTTAGGGAGTAAACAAGTACTGTTTTGATCTTTTTGCGTGAACTTAGCTCTCACATGTAGCGTGTACTTTTTTAATTATATGTAGATATAGGAGTAATTCCCCCCCCCAAAAAAAAAGTTTGGGGGGGGGGTTTGTTTCTTGTATTTTTTTTCGAGTTTCATATAACAAGGAAAACGAATTGAATCCGACTTGGAGTCAAGGTAAGTGTCCGAGAGAAAAATTGATTGTCACGTATCACCATGATCATATTATTCATATTCGTCATGACACGTCACTCAAAATGCAAGACAGCAAATTTACATTTTCTCTGAGAATCATTCCCTGCGTTCACATGAGCTTTTCTGGCTTAAAACGCTCAGGGTGAACGATTTCGCCGCACAATGTACAGTGAGAGTTGACTTTCTTTCCTGATTGAGAATGTAATAAGGACTCGAAACTGATGAAGACGATCTCTATATATCACACATATTCATATGACTAACCAAGATGGAAAGCAGTTCAGACAGATTATACTTTCGAGGCTCTCACGGCGGCCATTTTAGTCGCCTTACAAACCCCCAACCCTCACCTGGTGCACCAAGTAGTACATCGCGAAACATTCTGTGACGTCCATAGCTCGGTTGGTTTTGTCGCACAGTGCACGGTGTCATAGGAATCGGTGCGGTTCTGAAGTCGGCTTGCTCTTGTGTCCGCCGAAGCATAGGCCTATAGTTGCATTTGCAGTGAACCCTTGTTTTTGGCGGGGGTTACGTTCCTAAAAGTACCCGTGAGAGGCGAAATCCGTGAAGTAATAACATTTTTTAACAATCATTATACAGTGAAATACTCTACAATACATTGAAACCAAAGAACAAAACCTCTCTACAGGCTCAAGCATTTGTTTAACAAATAAAAGTACTGTATAAATGTTTATTTTTTTTTTTTTACAAATAACTACTGTACTGTAAAATAATAATTATAATCATCAATACGAACTGAAGGCTTCATGGGTTTTAGAGAAAATTTGCAAACTTAAATTTGGCAAGCTGTTTTATGTACATGTACATATTAAACCATAACGTTATTGACACAGGTAGAGAAGAAGCGGAGAGACTGTTTAGCCAGTCAGAATGCAGAACACAATGCACAATGCAAATCCGTGAAGCAGCGAGAACGTGAGAGGTGAACCGCGTTATAGCGAGGGTTCACTGTACATTCATCTATCTATACATCCGGTAGATATGCCTACGTAAACAGATAGATATGCATTGATTTCTGCATATATGCATGTCTATATAAGGAATATTTATGGGGTATGTGAAAGGAGGTTTACGTAGAAACATGATATGCAGGTATAAACACCCATGAGACGGAGCCATGTACATCCCTTAGATTGCATACAGACTTGCAATACATTTACACACCTCGGTAGGAAAAAAGACAATACACAACACAGCTTTATTGATGGGTCAGACAACAGGTTCGAAATCCTAGTGGATTTTATTTTTCAGGCCCTGTAAATACACAGTTTATGTAATGTGTTTTTCTCTATTGTAGGCTTAGCACAGTAGTGTTTTGCCATTCATCATTAGTACTATGTATATATATATATATATATATATATATATATATATATATATATATATATATATATATATATATATATATATATGATTTACAACCATATATCCTTATGCACATAAATCATATCGTATAGATATGATCGCACACGGTATAATATACGTTCAGTGATTATACAATACATAAGAAATGGGTTATAGGAAAATGCAAACACACGATACACATAATCTATTACTGCCTTAATGAAAACGTATTTAGAAGTAACACTTAGTATACAGAAACAAGCAATAACTCGTGAATTCGTCTTCTAACAGTAGTCTAACTTGATTAGGTGATGGTACATAATTCTTATTGTTATGAATGTATAACTATCTAACTTAGTTATTCTGACAAAGGCTATACATGAATAAACACACTATACTTTTTTTCTAGAAACGACTGGAAATAAAAATGATATTAGAATTAAGCATATGTAGTGTCTTAAATGCCGTGGATATGTTTCCCTTTAATTATGATACTTTGGCCATGCTAATTACTTTCTTATAAAGGATATACTGCATGGGCATGCAGTAAACACAGTTTATGTTAATTGGTCCTTCATAATGATAATGACGATGGTAACAATAATAATGATAATAATGATAAAAGATGATGATCACAATATCGATGGTGAAGACAAAGGTTATACAGTAATGATAATAGAATTTATAAAGTTGATTACAATGATAATTATAAAAAGAACAAGTTTGGGAATACGATAAAAAAAATAATAATAGTGATAAAAACAGTTATGGTCGATAACCGTCACAACATTAATGATAATGATTAAAGTAATACAGTAATGATAATATTAATAGTGCTGGCAGTAGTAGTAGTAATGACAATAATGAAAAACACAACAGTGATAGAAATAATAATGATAATTATAATACTAATATCAACAACAATAATGATGGTAACAACAGCAACAATAAAATTAACACCAGTACTAATGTCAATAAAAAGTAATCGCGTTACCATTACCGTTACTTCCATATACAGTGAACCCTCGCTATAACGCGGTTCACCTGTGCATGTACGTGAAACAGCTTGCCAAATTTAAGTTTGCAAATTTTCTCTAAAATCCATGAAGCCTTCAGTTCGTATTAATGATTAAAATTATTATTTTACAGTACAGTAGTTATTTGTAAAAAAAAAAAAAAAAAAAAAAAAAACGTTTATACAGTACTTTTATTTGTTAAACAAATGCTTGGGCCTGTAGAAAGTTTTTTTTTGTTCTTTGATTTCAATGTATTGTAGAGTATTTCGTTGTATAATGATTGTTAAAAAATTAAGGTTATTGCTTCACGGATTTCGCCCATCACGGGTACTTTTTGGAACGTAACCCCCGCCAAAAACGAGGGTTCACTGTATATCTATCAGATAGATAGATATGCATGTATTTCTATGTATATGTATGTCCATATTGAATGTTCATTGGATCGGTCCTGGCAAAAAATCAACAAACCGGCCGATATTCCCTCTCCCTCGGACACGTCTGGGAGTGTGAACCAGCGCATGGCCTCCGCAGAACCGCGCGCCCGGCCATACCTTCCGCGGCGGCCAGCCAGGCGCGGCAGCCCGAGTGAGGCCCGGTCGACGGAAGCACCTAGTTGTGGATCCAGTTACAACGTCCTCTTTCTGTTGGCGCCGAGGTGTTGGCTGTCACAAACCCATGTTGGGATGTTGGCGAGCTCGCCCATGACCGCCCACACGCCCATCCCCATTCATCGCCCTTCCCACGCCCATGCGACGACGGCTGCTCGGCGAGGGAGGTGCTCCTCTCTGCTGCTGGCGACTCGCTCTTTGGTTTACTGTCGTTTGATCTTTGTGTGCTCATTATCAGCAGCATTGTGTATATGTGTATCCACACACACGCACGCACACATGTGTGTGTGTGCATATAAATATAAATATATATATATATATATATATATATATATATATATATATATATATATATATATGCGTGTGTGTGTGTGTGAGACAATGAAAACAGCCTCGTAAGATATCAAAATAAACGTTTATTTTTCATATCTTACTGAGGCTATTTTTTATATTCATTTTTGTGTACATGTTACTTGTGCTTGTGTTGTATATGTAATATATAAATAATATATATAGATAGATAGATATCAGTACACACACACACACACACACACACACACACACACACACACACACACACACATATATATATATATATATATATATATATATATATTATATATTTATTTATTTATACATATGTGTGTGTGTGTGTGTGTGTGTGTGTGTATGTTATATGCATTTATAGGTACATCTATGCATATATATTAAAAGAAAAAAATGTGTGTGTGTGCGCATTTATAGATCCATAAATGATAATGATGATAGTCATAACAATAATGATTATTATAATACAATACTACTTATAATGATACTACTACTAATAAAGATGATAATAATATTAATGATAATGATAATGATAATATTCTACATTATGATTTTACGTATAGATCACCTGTTCGTTTATTCGTTCCCATTCTGCCTCCATGCTACACCTGAAAATATATTCCATGCGACTGCGGAGTTGAACCCGATTCATTCTGACATAAAATATGGTGATGCTTAACAATAATATAAAGGAATCACACACACACTCCAAGGGCTTCATGTTACGAATCTATTAGAATCTTATTCTATTATTATTGTCATTTTTGTTGTTATAATTATTATTGTCATTATGAAGATCCTTGATATCATTATTTTTACTATTAAGATCGTTATTATCATTATTACTATTATTATTATTATCATGGAGATCAATATTATAATTATTGTTACTATTATTTTCATTATAATAAAGATCATTATTATCATTATTGTTACTATTATTATCATTATCATGATCATTATCAGCATTACTGTTGTTACTATTTCCATTATTATCATTACCACATAATAGTGCTTGTGTTTTGTCAGCTCGTGCGATATTGGACTTAAAGACAGAAGAGAGGAGAGGAATTTAAGATTTAGGAGTGAAGAGGGAAGGGAGAGAGAAGGCGAGAAGTAAAAGGAAGGTGAAAGAAAGTTTGTTTTTTTTCGTGCTGTGGAAATTCCGCGGGTTCCATTAATGATCTTGATACTGATGATGGCATTAATAACAATGGCGATGGTGATGGTAAGATTCAGTAATATCATTGATAGAAAATAAGAGTGAGAATCATAATGATAGTAATAACCACAAAAAGTTGATAATGATAGTAGTAAAATAAAAATAGAAGTATAGTTAATAATGATAGTAATCATGATAATGATGGTAATTATGATATCATTGTTATCTATATTGTTTTCACAATTGTTATTTCTTATCATCATTCCTACAATCATTATAGCAATTATTTTTACTATCACCACTATTGTTATTGTTATTATTATTGTTATAATTTTATCAGTTAATCTTATTATTATCATTATTATTATTGTTATTATTACCAGTGCTATCATCATCATCATTATCATTATTGCTAATATCATTATCATTATGATAATCATTATGATTATTATCATAGTTATCATATTTGTTATTATCATTATAATCATTGCTATTGTTATTTTCATTACCATTATTGTTATTGTCATTATTATTATTATTATTATCATTATGACAATTATTATTATTACTATTATTATTATTACTATCATTAACATCATCATTATTGTTATCATCTTTATCATTATCATTTATATTATTATCATCGTTATCATTATCATTACGATCATTATTATTACTACTATTACCATTATTATTACCATTGTTATCCTTTTTCTTATTGTGATTATCTTTATTTTGATCATACGTATTATTGCCAATGCTATTAATAAAACTATCATCAATATTATTACCATTATTGTAAGCTTTATCATTATCATTGTTTTTATTAATAATATCAATATGATTATCATTATGATTATTATCATTTTCATTTTTATTATTGTTGTTTTATTACAATCAAGATTACTATACTGTTACCATTATCAGTGTCATTATTGTTATTATTCTTGTTATTATTATCATCATCATTATTATCATTATCATTCCTATTACTAGTGTTATTATTACTACCATCATTATTACCACTATTATTATTGTTTTCATCATGATTATTTTTGTCTGTTATTATCCTTATTATTGTTATTGTTGTTGTAGTTGTTGTTGTTATTATTATCACTATCATTATTATTAGTAGTATCAATAGCAGTAATAGATTTAGTAATTGATTTCACCATCGTTGTTATTACTGCAATTTTGTTTTTTATCATTATCATCAGTATTGTCATTATTACTGTTGTAATTACTATTATGAATACTAGTACTATTATTATTTCATTTTTTTATTATGATTATTGATATCATTGTCATTGTTGTTGATATTGTTGTTTTTGTTACCATTGTCAGCATTGATATCAGTATTGGTCTCATTATTGTTGTTGTAGCTGTTATTATCAATATTGTCATTAGAATTAATACCATATTTAATGTCCTTGTTCTGACAATAATGTGTCACTATTATTATTGTGGGTGTTATTATTATCCTTCTCCTCTCCCTCCTCCTCTTCATCCATCACTTCACCCTCATGATTATCGTCATCATCATCATCATCATAATCATCATAGCTTTCTTCACGCCCACATCGGTGAATTTTAACGCTGTAGATAATGATCAAGTAATTCCGAAGAGAGATGAAAAAAAAAATAAAACCCACTGGGCTCGTTCCCAAGGCATTTTACTTTTTTTTCTTCTTCTTTCCTCTTTCTCTCCTTTTCGAAAAACCTTGACTTTAAATCATGCTTAACTTTCTGCTGCGTCACTCCAGCTGTGGGCAACAAGATCACGTTATCATTCTATTAAATGTTTATGCGGCTGGAGCTGGACCCTTCTTTAGGAAGATGAGGGAGAACGGGTGATATGAGTGAGATTAATATAAGAGAAAGAGAGAGAGGGAGAGGGAGGGAGAGGGAGAGGGAGAGGGAGAGGGAGAGGGAGAGGGAGAGGGAGAGAGGGAGAGGGAGAGGGAGAGGGAGAGGGAGAGGGAGAGGGAGGGAGAGAGAGGGAGGGAGAGAGAGAGAGAGAGAGAGAGAGAGAGAGAGAGAGAGAGAGAGAGAGAGAGAGAGAGAGAGAGAGAGAGAGAGAGACAGAGAGAGAGAGAGAGAGAGACAGAGAGAGAGAGAAAGTGGGAGAGAGCGAGTGAGAGAGAGGGATATATATATATATATATATATATATATATATATATATATATATATATATCACACTCAAAATGCAATTTAGAGGCGCGGCCCCGAAAAGATAAGAGATGTATCTACGCCCGATATATTTAAAGGGAAAGCGAGATCTCAAACCGTGCCCAATCGCCTCTACTCTATCGTAGCCTTCCATAGCACCCTCGATCATCTCCCTAACCCATTCCGTTGTTTAGGGGTGTATTTAAGGGGTTTATAAGGGGTCTATGAAGGATATGAAAGGATTTTCATACTGTACCCAGTCTAATTTAGTAATTTAATCTGTGATGGGTTTCCTTAGTACCCTAAATAAACCTGCAACCATGTACTGTTGCCTCAATATTTAAGCGGTATTTTTTTTTTTACATCCTGACCCCTTATAGGGACCCCTTATTGGGACTCCACATAGCCTAAGCCACGCAGGACCTCGAGACCTTTCAAACGCACCCAAGAACTCCCACTAACTCCTTGTGGCTGCTGAGAAAAAGTGAACTAAAGTAGGTCTCTGGTTATGGTTTATGGTTTTACGGTATAAAGGTTGTTCATGTATAGCCCTGTGGCCGTGTTTTTGGTTCAGTTCGATGGGGATTGGTTGTGTTTGGATTTTTTTTTTTGGGGGGGGACGGGCCATGGATTTATAAATATATGCATACATACATATATACATGCATATATATATACATATATATATATATTTATATATATATATTAGAGAGAGAGAGAGGATATATATATATATATATATATATATATATATATATATAGAGAGAGAGAGAGAGAGAGAGAGAGAGAAAGAGAGATTGAGAGAGGGAGAGAGAGAGAAGCGATGACCGGTATTCCTCCTGGTCTTGAGAAGAGTCGGTCACAGGATGAAGTCACTTTGCCCGCAGATGAAGACAAATGACACCGCTCTACTTTGCAATTGAGCAAGTAATGAAACTGCAAGATGCGACTTTATGCTTTATCCACTCAGGCAAGTCTGCTTGTGGCTTCATCAAAGAGGAAGCCTGGCGTAGGATTTTGACTTGATGGAGAGCGCGGTTCGACGTCCTCAAATGTTTTTTGTTTCTCTCCTCCAAAGAGAAAGAGCTGAATACACACAAAGGTTGCACATACGCGGTGTGTGTTTGTGTGTGTGTGTGTGTGTGTGTGAGTGAGTGAGTGTGTGTGTGTGTGTGAGAGAGAGAGAGAGAGAGAGAGACGACCAAAGGCAGAGGCATACAGAAAAAGAGTCAAACAGGTGAAAACAGAGATAGAGGGAGAAACACACACACACACGCATACACAGACACATACACAAACACAGGACAGACACATAGATAAAGAGAAAGGTAGACACTTTGAGACCGAGAGAGACTGAGATAGATCGAGAGATACAAGGGAAACAGAGTGAGGAAGAGAGAGAGAGATTGTGTATATACATAAATACATTCATATATACATATATATGATTATGTATATATTACATGTATATATATATACATATATATATATATATATATACATACACATATAAATATATATATATATATATATATATATATATATATATATATGAAAATTAAACTAGCCACAATGAGAATTGAAAATAAGCGTGCCGTTTCGAACACTTCACGAGTTCCTCTTCAGACAAAAAGTCAGGGTAAGATCGAAAATCATCTACCCAAACCGGCTGTGCGTCTCTTTATGTAAAGGGATATCAGTCAGACATTAGTGTTATATACATGCCTGAAGGGCTGTGTCGTCCTCACTGCATTATTAGTATATCATCTAGATGGTAAAAAAAAAAAAAAAAAAAAAAAAAAAAAAAAACTTTTATATCAATAATCGTGTCAAAGACAAGACCAGAGTCTATAATAAAGTTCATATAACCAATGTGTTAATCTGTGGTCAGTTTTCGTGCAACAA
>NC_091550.1:51612444-51634944 GCF_042767895.1 Penaeus vannamei
TAGCCGTTCTGGCTTTCGTAACCGTCGCTACAGCAGCGAAGCTTGAAACCCTAGGTAGGTTGCACCTGCTTCCTCAGGCACGTCGAACAGCCAGAAGAAATATGGTATTTCATGGAATGAAGATACTGGCCATTCCTTTATTTACGAAAAGGATTTACGGCATTATTGAGAACACAGGAAACATGCGAGACCGTACGTATTGTTTGGTCTGTCCTGCTTCTCGGGCTCGTCGCCGGCGGGACAGGACGCGCGTCATCAGCCCGAGTTTAACGCTTCATTTATAACGCCTGTACTATTGCTACTACAGTTTATAATGCATGATTGCATCTGCAAAAGGCCAAAGCTGAAGATAATGCAAGTGTAAAACAAATGAGTGAATCAAATCAAGAATGAAAATGATAACTCTGAAAAAGCGGTTATTGCTTCATTGCAAGACACCTGTGTAAGTTTCATGTTTTGGGAAATATGTGCTTTAAACACAATCTATTGTGAAAAGTGATATTAAATGACGATACCTAAATCTTTAAGTTCCCATTATAAGAAAGGTTGTTAATACAACTAATAGGCGACTACGATGGCTGCTGTGGAACTGAAGCGCTTCAATTGCCGCTCGCACCAGCTTCGAATACTTCATTCGTGTGTGCAAGGCAGACCAAAGTTTAAAACAGAACTAAGTCCAAAAAGAACAATTCCACAGATATTCAAATTTTACTAGACTTCTGTGTTTCATTTACTAGTGTTGCAGTCTTGCAAGCATTGGCTTTATGTACTTGAAGTATGCATGTGGGCAGTGAAGTCATCAATAATGTGGAGATTATCATTCACCATCAAAGTTGTCAATAGCATACATATAAGATTATCAATTTCACGGACTTCAGTGCATAGATGACCAACAAACCCTAATCTTCTCCGAACTAACCATCACAGAGTAATCCTCTGCATTGTCAGTTACTGTATTATTTTCCGACATTGGAGATATTTTGTACAACGCACTCATCATATAGTTACGCATGATGTCCTTGTAATTAATGTGTGTGATTATAGTAAATGGAATAAATCCATGTGTATTTTGCTAGTTGAACTCGATAGGCATACTCGCAAAATAAAGTGCATTTGTGTGTGCTTGTATACTTTATACATGAATATACGTTATATGTATATGTATGTATATACATTTATGTAAGCATATTTGTGTATATGGAAATACGAAGCATACTCTCTCCCTCTCTCTCTCTTACACACACACACATATATATGATAAATAGGTAGCTTTCGAGGTAATCCTTATTCCGCCGTGCTTTACTGACTGGACCATGTTTCAGATAATGCTTCCCTGAGAGCCATCGACAGCGAGGAGGTGGCGCCGGGCTACCAGCCAAACCAGGTGCCCGTGCAAAGCGACTGGCAGGAGGAGGAGAAGGACGACGACGACGACCTGTATGACTATGACTACGAGGATTACCCGGAGGAAGATCATTCCGAAGAGTACCCAAGCCACCAGGATGACGATTCGGACGCCGGCGAGTACGAGGACTACGGTGAAGAAGAGTTCGTTGAGCAGGGACAAGGCGTGAGTGACGGCGTTCTCAGGCGCCAGAAGAGGAAGTTGATCTACGGCGGTGGGGCTTACGGCAGGCGTGGAGGCTCTCGCGGAGGATCGCCCTACGGACGTCGCCGCAGCAACCAGAACTACCATGGCCCCGACTACGGCCCGGGCGGCGGCGGTCCCAGCGGCGGCTACTACGGAAGGCGTAGCTCGCCCGTAGCTGCCCCTCCCAGCCGGCCGACCACAGTAGCCACGGTGGCCAAGCCGACGGCTCCCCCGAAGAAGAAGAGCGCAGGGAACGTCCAGCCGACGTACAAGAGTAAGACAGGTCGCCGGGAGACGAAGAAGAAGCTCTCGAAGGAGCTGAAGACGGGCATTGCGAAGTACGCGATCCTGAACGGGAACGGAAGGGCCGCTGAACACTACCGCGACATCATCGGCAGGAAGCTGAGCGAGAAGACGATAGAGAAGTTCGTGAGGAGGCACCAGAAGAAAATCAAGAAGAACCAAAAGGGAGATCAATAGAGGAAGGCTTGGGAATGCGTTTCATGCTGCGCCTCGCCTTCCTGGAAAGGGAGACACACGAGGGATCAGTTTTGCGAAGCCTTTACCTTCCGTTTCTGAGTACTTTGCAATATTTGCAAAACGATACCTCCCATAACTGTAGTACCTGTATTTCAACCTTAGTATATCAACATTGTTATACCTCATACGTCGGCCGACAGATGTCGTCTTGAGTCAATACTACGCCCTGTAGACCTCGCTTTCTGCTCCTTGAGTCTGTTCCCCTCAAAGCCATGGCGATCCGAAGTCCCCTCTGCTTGGCCCTGATTTTCAAGACGCTTCAGCAGGAGACGACATGTATGTTGAAGTTAAAAGATATGTGGTATGGAAAGTGCAGGCAGATTATTTCTAAATTTCACTCTAAGGAAAGAGTCTAGCAGAACACTTCTTCTCGTCGTTGCTGAAACTGTTTTAATATATCCTTCCTTATGGGATGGAAAATGCATGACTAAACTGCTGTATTTGTATTGTATGAATCAAATTGTACCGCAATAGTCTGAATGGGTTTTATACCGAAATTCACCTTTCTGGTTGAACGATAATCAAACAATAACTCACAGATCAGTTATTCATTGAATTCATATCTCATTATTTCATATGCAAGTTCTAAATACTTTACTTTTCACACTGTCATATTTGTCTGTGCTATTTTTTGTTTTTTGTAGGATATGTAATTTTCCCCCTTTTTATGCCCCGCCTGCTTTGTCTTTTTGTAAGCTATGTATGTATTTACTTGAGTATGTCTCTCTGTGTGTTTATATTCATATGACTTGCCAGCAGTTTCTGAAGTTGGCTGTTCAGTTATACAGAGTCACTGTATTTTATCAAATAGTCGAAGCTAAATTGCGTTTTAATGAAATTAAACCTTGTACATAAATTGCACTGCCTTCTGTAATACAATCGCCGTTTCGCAGTCAGGCCAAGTAAAAAAAATACCTTTGGTTCATGTATCAAACTCCTTGGGGAAGTGGATCGGTAGGTCAGGATTTTTATTCTATTTTATTTCATTACTATTTTTTCATATATATATATATATATATATATATATATATATATATATATATATATATACACACACACACACACACACACACACACACACACACACACACACACACACACACACATATATATATATATATATATATATATATATATATATATGTATATATATATTTTTTTTTTCTTTTTTTTGAGAAGGGATGTCACCAAGACCTATAAATCTAGCTGGTGTGACCCTTGGGGTTGTGTTTTTGGCGGTATTTTTGAAAACCAGGGTTATGGAGCTTGGTAGACGGGAAATTTTAGTTGGCATTTTTTCGGCAAAAAGTACGGTCGCTTGGCTTACCTGAGCCAAAGGTATTCTTTCTTTTGGCCTTAATACATTTGTCAATTTGAAGTGCCAGTTCCCTGCGTGATCGACTTTATTGGGAATTCATAAAATGGTTGATAATTGAATATTCATACACAAGTACACACACACCTATATATATTTATATCTATCTATCTATATATATACATATAAATACAGTTACCTATTTTATAAGAGATTCAGGAAAAAAAGGCTTAAGCACATACAATCTCTCAGGAATGAATCATTCTTCTTTGGAAAAATAAAACACTATACAAAATTCATATTAGGTATTCTCCTACGTATTGTAAACATTCGTAATAATCTAAAGAGACATTTCTACCGGACGAATCCATGCAAACAAAAGCACTGTAAGTAGGTAGGCTCTCGCTGACACACTCAAGTACAAGTAAATCTGTCTCGGGCTCGTAAGTAAAAAAGAAAAAAAAAAGTGATAAAAAATATAAAAAGTAAGAGTTCTCGGCCACTCTTTATTCTGTACATAATTTAACCTATCCCTATGAATCTGAGCCTTGCGATACAGTCCCTACCTACAAGTAAATAATAACAGCAATGAATGATGAAAATAAAAAGTAAAAGACAAAATTACCAACACAGCCAAACTACGTACTTCAGCTGACAAATTGACACACGCCCGGGCAGTCCAGCTGTGCGGTCGTTTTCCTCTTACAGCACGTTTCACACTTGTTAAGAGACGTTTTAATGCAGTTTATGTGATTTACTAACTCTGAAGCTTATTTGTTCATCTGAAGTGCCAGCTCCCTGCGTAGTCGACTTCATTTTAATAGGATGGGCGTTTTAGTAGAGTTTACGTTAAACGTGGAGTGAGAAAGAGAAAGAGAGGGAGGAGGAAGGGTGGGAGGGAGAGAAGGGGAGAGAGGGAGAGAGAGAGATAGAAGGGGATAGAAGGGGGGAGAGAGAGAAAGAGAGAAGGGGAGAGAGAGAGAGAGAGAATGGCGTCCCGAGAATTTGCTAAATCTCGCAGCTAGTCAGTTTAAACAAAGTTTAACTTCACACACAACTTCTTTTAGTTTTCTTTAATTCATTAACTGTTTCCTTATGCGTATTGTCTTTTCAGTTGGCCTTTTTGTATTTGCCGGTCATCCAGCATTTTTTAATCAATATACAAAAAAGATAAAGATGAATAAACAAAAACTACTGAATTTAAACGGGTATGAAACTCGCCAAATTTCGCATTTTGTTGCACAAAAATTGCTTAAAAAATGTTTGCCTGTGACGCTGCTGCTCTTCAGTAAGTTTATTTGTATATTTACCACAATTTCAACATTGCCCACAGGATTAGAAGTATCCTACTCATTTCCATCTTAAAGTCTACTAAATTCTAAACGTCATGAGAAGAATAACCATTGTAATTAATGGAATAAAGTGTTTTGACTTTGACTTCGACTTTGACTTTTCATTCCAGCCGTTGACGTCTAAATGGCTCACAATCTTTTTTTATAAAAGATGTGCCATAATACTGAAGCTTCTTTATATGCTACGTTTCCATGTTTTATACTTATTGTTACATTATTTTTAACGTCAGCATCCTTATTTTCAACTGATTAATATATATATATATATATATATATATATATATATATACATATATGTTTTTTTTTCTTTTTTGTCTAGTTGTTGAACACATCGTCAACAAAGGCTCCACTCTATATGTATGTATTGCATTATTTTGCACTGAACAAACTGATGGCACATTGACATATGATATTAATCTGTTTGACAGATATAACTACCTTATGGGCATATATATTGAATTTAGCGTTTTTTTTTTTTTTTTTTTTTTTTTTTGCATTCGTTGTTAATTTTTAAAGCAACTGCCGATTTACGATCTTCGAGAGATCCATTCAGAAAAGAGCGATACCAGCTCAGCTACCTTAAAGGTAAGGTAGAATATTATAGGATAACTAAAGAAAATGTGAAGAAAAGTGGCTATGATCTCACTTTTAAAGTAGCTAGCCATTTATCAGTAAATTTTGTATGTGTCCTTAACTCATACTTGGATTATTCTGCGTGTAGGTAGACTCCCCTCGAGTCAATCAGTAACCTAGTTTTGAATACCTATACATCTAAAACGATAAAAAAAAAGATACCAAACTACATACGTATGAATATAAATGAAAAAATAGGTGAGGATAAAAAGAAAAAAACATCAACGTAGCAACTACCACACTCTCCCGCTCTAATTCCATCCTCGGTCGGGGTAACATCCTAGGTTCATCGGGTCAGCCAGCTACGCATATGACCCTTCAACGGATGTGACGTCATCTGGCCCAAGGTCATCTAACCAGCCAGTCCGCTAACGCATTTTACTGCTTATTCCGCTTCGTGTATTTCCTTTCGTCGTAATGTAATTCCTTTCGTTATTTTGGCGTCACACGTGCAATAATCACGGTTGCAATATTTGATTATACTGGGTCATGGTCGGTGCAATTACTCAACATGTCACTGACGCATACATACACACACACACATATATGTGTGTGTGTGTGTGTGCGTCCGTATAGCAAAATTTAGTGTTACAACTAATAGAGTAAATTATGATTATTTGTAAATGGTTCGTTAATTTCAATATTCACATTTTAGTATTCAAAACCGTTCTTCAGACGGGTCATTGATCTCATCTCGCACACAGGTATATTCAGTGCCGGAAGATGGAAAAGCCAATTAATATGAACATGGAATCCACATGTGTAATGGCCGCTTTTGGTCTTGGCATAGTTTGAATTGTGCGGTAAATTTCCATTTGAATCTACACATATTCGCCAGGGATACCGCATTCGTAAATTTTATTTTTAGTAACCAATATCTGCCTTAACTTCAGTCCGGTAGAATATTAGATATGACTGTAAGAAAACGTGTAAAAAGATTATATCTTGTAAAGGAAAAGGAAATGTCCTCATTTTTTTCGTTTGCACTCGAAAATGTTTGGTCGGTTGCGTGGGGAACAGGCAGGCGTCACTCTTTACCCTGGGCCTTCATGGAGAGCGTGTGAGATCGCTCCTTCTCTCAAATCCTTGGAAAACGGAACTTATACGGGAGAACTCGAGTGATAAGTCCGATGGATAACTTCTTTTCCTTCGACCTTCATGGAGAACAGATAAGAACCGAACAGGCAAGCTACGCCAGTGAGCAGAGCAGGTTTGGAAGGAACAAGAGAGTCGGCAAAATGGCGCTGTGATGGTCAGCCTTCGAAATTTGGCGTTTTACTGAGGTGAGTTGAATTCACCCATTTGTTACATGGTAAGTCCAGTAGTTCTGTGATGAGTTATAATGCAGACAACTTGGGGAGTGATTCCAAGAGTAAATAAGTCGATTTTCTTGTCATTTTGTTTGTGTTGGTAAGAGTAAATTATGGTACGTTATTCTAACCGTTTACAGAATTGCGATGCTATTGTTCCCTATTTTCATTTACCTTGTGTAACAATGCACCGATTATTGGATAGGGGTTATAGCGAGAGTGGATTACTTAAAATTGGGACCGTTACAAGCGACAAGGTTAGATTTCCTTGTTTTAAGAAATTTATTTTGTAGTAACGACTTTCTCCTACACCATATGACTGGGTAATGAATGGGCAATACTAATTAAGGCACCTGCACTACATATACCGAGGAAAGTATAATAGAATTATTGACTGGTGTTCGTACATGTCGGGGAAGTTAATAAAATTTTGGGGATCTCACTGGTTATGCCTTAATTGAAACAAACCTCGATGTCTCGAACCGTCTCGAAATACTGAGAGCTTTCTGAAAAGTACGGAGAAATAAACCTAACAAAAGGAAGTCCAGGGGCTTGCCCCCGATAGAGAAATACCCCCAGGGAAGGGGGTTCGGGAGCTTGTATCCGGTAGTAGGGAAATACCCCAGGGAAGGGGGTCCGGGTTAGGTTAGGTTAACAAATTTCTTCGGGATTTCGTCAACACTGACACCGGCGCATCTTGCAGTGGCGCATGATCTTTTTTTTTTCACTTTTGATTCAACTATTTCTCCCTTGTGTGTGCCCTCCTCCCCTTCAACCCCCGATTCTCCACGGGTCCCCCAAGATTGAAGGGGGTAGAAAAAAAAACATAACAAATAGGCGCGGCTGTCTTACTTAGAATTACCAGTCAATGTATAGATTAAAAGAAAATTGGACTTGAGTAATTCCTTAGTGGTGGTGATTACCAGTATTTATAAGTTGAGTGCTTCAGATTGTGGTTTGTTGATGTGAATTATAATTTAATTGATTTAGTTCCGTTTTTATTCTAAAGAACTAATACGAAATGTCCCAGAGTAAGGCGTTAAATATATGGAATTGTGTCAGGTCCTTGCTCTTAACCCCCCCCCCCCACACACAAATAAACATAAATACACACAAATACACACACACACACACAAAGGTTGAGGAAAAAGCATCAACCCAACACACGCCCTGTTGAATGCCAGCCCATAGTTTTGTTTATTTAATTCACTGTGGACTATTCTTACGACATGGTGGAAGATCCGGCAACGCATGCGCATTCACTCTAATTTCGGGCTTAATATTTTTATAGTGTTCTGCGCTGTGACTATTGTCGGTTGAGTGTAACGTGTGTTTGTCATATGTGTGCTGCTAACAAGGCCTAGTTGTCAGTAGGAATTTTTGCCAGAAAAGTTTAATAAATGCATGAACCATAAAAGGAAGGTCTAAACCAGATTAAAACATATTTATTTTTTATTTTGAAGAAATGGAGGACTGTGGATGGCAATATCAGTACAAAACATCCTAGTTATAAAGTTCTAGCATGACTATAACATGGCGGTTCAATTTTGAGAATTTTAAAAGCATATGAATTTAGTACAGGGAATTCGAGAACTTATCAAAGTAGTTGATTTTTTCCCATGTTCCACACAGGGGTGGGGGGGGGGGGAGTGCTCACTGGGTGTTGATAATTCTCGCGGAGGATCATATGTACGTAAACACACGCACATAAAGTTAATAAAAAAATAATCATCCTCATATAGTAGGCCTACGTCGACTTTTATATCTAAAGGTATAATATATATTAGTTATCCTTCACAAACCGTTTTCGATAATTGTCAATAGAGCCAGATTGCAATGGGAAACGAGTGTAGAGTTGTTGATTAGCCATTTGCACCCATTATGTTTACAAAGAAGTGCATAATATCATACAGACGGCCAGGTGTGGTTGGATATATGCGAATTTATGGTACCTAAGATCTACGGTAACGTCTAAACGTAATATTTTTTATCGGAAATGCACAAAACAGATGCAATAGTTTTTTTCAACTTTAGACGAAGACTGCGTACACAAACGAGCTCAAAATTCCATATAAATTTTACGTCAGAGCGGGCATTACTGTGTACTATCATCTTCAGTATGAAATAATCAGTATCTCGCTTATACATCCGAAGTTCAAAAATCCGACTTTAGGCATCATTCGTATTGAAGTGCCCTTTGCAGCAATAACGACCGATTTCAAGTCAAATCAAATTTACCGATGTCTGATGTACCGACTGTTGAGTCTAACGGAAATATTTCAATCCTTACTTTTTAAACATTACTGCTTCGTACTCGATATACATACAGATCACTTCGTAAGCTACAACAAAAGACACAAAACTTGTATATATTTAGATATATTTCACAAAATATTTCGTCATAAATCACGGTGATATATTTTTTTTCTGATATTGGTATAAAAGTGTTCCTGGAACATTCACGGACTCAAATCTATGTGCAATGTCATAATCAATTTACATGTCCTTTTGGGGTCTCGTTTCTGAGTAGCCTGTGCCGTTCCGAAAATCGAAAATGGGTTCGTTTAATGAAAACGTAAGCGAAGAATAATACATATTGAAATATGGAGAGTCTGAGGGTGTATACAACCTAATTCACTTTTAGATGCGAACTAGTGTTGAGCCGTATTCATGTATATCCAACACATGTTCAGTAGCACATATTCCAGGACCTACAAAATCACTGTGGTCAGTGCAATGGGCCGGTAATTAGTCCGCATAGATGTCTTAATTCGTATCCTTCAATGCTGCAACTAGTTTTAGATAAATTATCTTGTACGTATGAGTGATTTGAACATGGCGTAAATAACAGACTTAGCAGGACGTGCAGGGTCGAATGAGCGTGAACTACATGGTGTCGTGAGAGTCCGTCATGACCCGGATTGCTCGACCTGTTAGAGGGTATGATAGTTCCTCTTCCTTCATTCACGGTGGTACGTTGATGTGGCTTTTCATGACCTGTTACTTTAGAGACCTTAGGATGCGTCACTTATAGTGTAAACTCCACAGCTCAGCTATGTTGTCAGCATCAGTAACTCCCTCTAAAGTGTTGTGGATTGTTCCATAACCTTTCTTGTTAATTTCCTGACATTTTTTTTCGAGTTGTCCTTTAAATACAACGGTAAGTTATTTGCATCGATAGCATATTTGTACTGTCTGCACCAATTAAGGGATCTTTTAAACTGTAACCCAGTAGGTCATATGTTACAATACAGCTGGCCATACCTGGGCCTCCCGAAGTCCCGACAAGTGAGAGAAGCTACTCGAGCCCGGCTATATTTTCCTTTCTATTCAGGAACCTGTACAGGATTAGTGCCACCATGTGCGGACTGTGTGCTCCACGATGTATATATGGCAGAAAATGCCACTCACATCTACGTGTATATCTTATAGTTCTGAGTCATGAAAGACTGCGTCGGACACCACATATTTCGTACTCTTTGATATCATCTGGGGAGAGGTAATGATGGGGGACGATCCTGCACATCGAGGGTAAATGACAGAGGTCTATGATCTGAACCAGTTGATGCATGACAATGAAGCTGCGGTATCAGTATGTCAGGAACCACCACGTGATCCAGCCACCTAGTGTGTCCTGTGGCATCACTGACCCATTTTTAGGTTTTACAAGGTATCAGCTCTTCATCATCCACACTATAACAATTTGTTTCCAAAACTGCTGCAGTTACTCACCAAATACTGACTCTATGAGCATTGAAATCATCTAGTGGTAGCACGAAGTTATTGCTGTGGTGATCCATTTAATCGTGGATTTTGGCTAAATAGTCTACATACATATCAATGTTTGTGTCATCATCGTAACGTAGGTAGCAGTTCATAAGAACTCAGCGTATTATCATGGTATAATAGCCTAATGCCGTGTATCACGATACGGTGAATATGAGAAGCTAAACATTCATTATACAAAAACGCAAGACTAATATAATATATGTATGTATATATATAATATAATATATGTATATATATAATATAATATATGTATATATATAAAATAATATATATGTATATATATAATATGTATATACAATATAATATATGTATATATTTAATATTATATAATATATATATGAATTATATATATATAGATTATATATATATAAATCATATATATATATATATATATATATATATATATATATATATATATATATATATATATATATATATATATATATGTTGACAAATGTAGAAAGGTATGAATGGGAATGAATATCTTCACAATACAAGATATGCATTTAACTGGTTTCGAATATGTATTCGTCAGAAATACATACATTTGAGAAAATACACAGCATATTTATATCATATGGGAGCTGATGATTCACCTAATGATCGTGAACTCGCGCTCGTTATACGCATAACTGCTGCCGCGACCTTGGATAGTTTAAATTTACCCGATGCGGTGTTCATATATTTCTCTGTCGCGATGTATTCAGCTTCCATGACCTTCCTTTTATATTTGTTTAATCCTTCCTGGATTATTTCGGCTTCTTTCCAGTTCGGTAGATGTCCAGCTTCATATACTTGAACCATCATGGCGTTGGAAACCCTATGGTAACGGACGTCGGCTCGATCGATGTTCGTTGATCCTGGTGTTGAAACCACGTCCCGTTTCACCGTAGTATGCTTTATCGCAACTGATGCTGGGTTTGCGATGTACAGCATTGTTGGGGTTGTTTTTCGGTTGTTTCTTGTCACGTATTAGGTCATGTATCATCATTTCCCTGGATGTGCTGGCGATTTTCATTGTATTGCCAAAGTATTTGCTGATCGCCTGGGAGAGGTTACATGGAGGTAATACGAGAAAATCAGAAGGCATCACAGGGTTGGATCTTGTATGTGTGTTCGCCTTCTTTCTGAGGTTCAGCAGGAGACCTTTGGGGTGTTTATGTTTCATGAAAGAATTAATTACATACGTAACTTCACTTTCAAGGAACTCAGGGCTGCTGATCCTCAGTGCCCGGAGGAAGAACCCAATTACACACACACACACACACACATACATATATATGTATATTAATATGTATATTGCATATACATAAACACATATTATATTGTACATACACATATATGTATGTGTATATGTGTATTGTTAGGTAGATAGATATTTTTACATTATATATATATATATATATATATATATATATATATATATATATATATATACATATATATACACACACACATATCAGCAATGTATGTAAAATCATATATCGCAACATATACTAAGAGGCGTGAATGTCGGTGGAAATACAAGTCAATTTTATACACAAACACACACCCACACAGGTAATGCAAACTTGTCTGGCATATTGTGATGTAAATGGCCATATACAGCACTAGAAGTTTTCAAGGAATAGTTTGAGACACTTAAATGAACAAATGTGTTAGAGGCAATAAAGTGTTAAACAGTGGTCGTTGTGGATGTTACTAACATGTTGCTGAGTCAGATGACGTCACACTTCGTCCAATGGGAAGGAGGGATGCTTCATTTCTCGGTTTTAGTGAGCGCGAATGACGTCCTCCGCCTGGCCTACTCGTTTCCCCAATAACGTCATGTCGCTGCCTGTTTTAGGAAATGGCCAATTAAGCCGCCTACAGGCTATATAAAGAAGGACTCTTAGGGACAGAAATCAGTTCAGAGCCTCCTTGTACTTGGCAAGGGGCTTCACACATCATGGGAAGTTTAGTGTTTCTGGCGCTCTCGCTCGGGGTGGCACTCGCTGCGGGTGCCGCTATTCCGTTGGACGGCGCCAACAGTCCTACAGTAGTGACTACAGGTTTGTTTTTCGTAGCTGAGTTTTGGTAAAAGATTCCTGCTGTGGTCTTTGGTTAGTTTGAACTTGATTGCGATCAAAGTGTTTCTAGGTGTATATTGGATAAAATGTTTTATTTTGTTTGGGTGATTGCATCAAATTAGAGACGCTACTGATTCAGATAGGTCTATTCAAAACAACTGCAAACCAATCTTTGATTTAATGTTTACATCGTTGTTGATAAAAATCACGTTAGAGAATTCGCCAATGCATAAGGATTTACTAGTGAGTGTTATGTCAATGTTGCGGTGTTACTTAGCAACACTTACACTCGTCTTGAAAGCCCTTTGTAGAGATTCAGTTCCTGATGCCTGGCTGACCTTGCAGATAGATTATCGCCCATCGCATCTTTGAAAGCGCCAGAAGAAAGTTCTTCAGCCATAACGTTGACTGGTAGCTCACAGGCGGCCACGGATGTCCCCGAAGTAGAGCTAGCGGACCTCGAAGTCCTCGTGCGACCAAAGAGAAACTTCTACGGGAGGGGCGACCCTTGGGGCAGAGACAGGATTTTCGGACGCAACCGCCAGCGCAGCAGAATAAGTCGTGCGAAGAAGTACAACCGTGGCAAAATGAGGTATTTCAGTGGAAGTAGGAGACGCTCGAATAACAACGAACACAACTACGACAACGAGAGCTCTTCCCCGAAATACGGAAACACAGGTTATGTCGCCAGGACCGTCGTCAGTGCGCCTTCGTCCGGACCTCGCAGATCCTCCGGGGGATTCGTCTCAGCCAGGTCGTCAGGAGTCGCGAGAGTGGAGCAGACCGGTTAAGCTCGACCTGAATTCAAGTTCAAATAGTTCCTTGCACTAATGTAATCATATTCTCAAAAGGTTACTTAAGATGTCTAGACAAGCATATTCATATATTATGAGTATCATTGATTATATTTACATACTTTTGTAATCCTTTTCTCTCTGATTTTTAGAGTATATATTTTTTCAAATCTTTTATAAAGAGGTTTTAATGCATTTTATTTATAACACTGCAATGTTATATGCTTATATACTTTTATATATTTCCAGGCCTGGGAAATGTTTGTTACGATTATAGTTTGTTACGATTATGAAGCAAATAAAAAGTAAAAAATGAAGATATTTTGCATAACCTGAAGTTAAGCGAGAGAGAGTCAGCGAAACGTTTGTTAGTATAGGAAAGAGTCCATCCAAAAGAATTACATATACAAATAGTGCACTCACACACACACATGTATATATATATATATATATATATATATATATATATATATATATATATATATATATATATATATAGTTATATATATATGTATAAGTATATACATATGTATATATACATTATATATATATACATATATATATATATATATATATATATATATATATATATATATATAGTTATATATATATATGTATAAGTATATACATATGTATATATACATTATATATATATACATATATATACATACATATATATATCCATACATATGTATATATACATTATATATATGCATGCATCTATACATATATATATGAATATATGTATGTATATATATATATATATATATATTCATATATATATATTATATAATATATATATATATTCATATATATATTATATATATATTATATAATATATATTATATATATTATATATATATATCATATATATATTATATATATATATTCATATATATATATTATATATATGTATATATATATGCATATATATGTATATATATGTATATAATATATATATATATATATATGTGTGTGTGTGTGTGTGTGTGTGTGTGTGTGTGTGTGTGTGTGTGTATGTATGTATGTATGCATATATATATTATGTTTTATATATATATATATATATATGAATATATATATATATATATGAATATATATATATATATATGAATATATGTGAATATATATATATGAATATATATATATATGAATATATATATATATATGTATATACATTTGTGTAAATGTGTATATATATATAATATATATATATATATATATTTATATATATGTATGTATATACATATGTAACACACACACCCGCCCTTCTCACAGGGCCCATCCGCCCAACCTGTCCTCAGACGCCATTGCCCAAAGTGCGTGTTAACATCCTCCTGCCGCGCGAATGGCCGCAGCCACGTCCCCCGGGAGGCCCCAGCGTTTACCTAATAACGTCACGTCGCTGCCTCTTCTAGGAAGCGGCCAATTGTGTCCTGCGAGTCTTATTGGAGCCACTCGCGAGGCTATATAAAGAAGAGCTTTTGGGGACAGGAGTCAGTCTGGAGTCTTATTTTGCATACCTCGGGGCTTTACTCATCATGAGAAGTGAACAATTTCTGGTGCTTTCGCTCGGGGCGGTCCTTGCTGCGGCCGGGCCTGTTCCGTCGAGCGGCGCCTTCAGTCCTGCCGTGGTAACAGGAGGTACGTTGTCGCACAGCCGGTACCTTTAAGAAAAGGTATTTAGATGATTTCTATTATTGTTAAGAAATTAAATCCATTTAAAGACTTTGTTTACTGATTCAGGTATTCAAATTTATTACAAACAATTCTCCCAGGTGATCTGTTAATGTTGCAATTTGATTAAAACACGTTAAGAGAATTTTCAAAGTACCTAGGATTCCTTTGGGTGATTAGATTACATAAACCTGCAAAGTGGCTGCTATAATAATGCTGCAGTATCGCGTAGCATCATTTTGATAATTCTACATTTCTGCAGCTGTGGTTTTGCATTTTCTTCGATGTATTGTAAGAAAAGCGATATCATCAATTCCCAACCTGACAGAGATTCAGTTTCTGACATTTGGCTGACCTTGCAGACAGATTATCGCCCATCGAATCCTTGAAAACGCTAAAAGGGAGGTCTTCCGCCATAACGTTGCCTGACAGCTCCCACTTCCCCAAAGTGGAGCCTGCTGACCCCGAAGCCCTCGTGAGATCCAAGAGAAACTCCTACTACGAGCGGGATGACCCCTGGGGCAGAGACAGGATGTACGGGCGTCGTCGATACAAGACAGGTCGTAGGAGATATAATTCTGGTCGAATAAGGTACTTCTACCAGCGAAAGAAACCCTCGAAGAACGGAGGACCTGATTATAACTACGAAGACTCTTCCCCGAAATACTCCAACGAGGGCTATGTCCCCAGGGCCGTCGTCAGCACACCTCCGTCTGAGCCTCGCAGGTCCACCGGAGTTTTCGTCTCGGCCAGGTCGTCAGGAGTTGCCAGAGTGGAGGAGACCGCTTAAACCACACTTGATTTATTGATAGTCCCATTCCATATACTGAGATGATTATCTTTTGTTGCAGTGGGTTATGGCAATGTAAGTTAATATCTATCTATCGACAAAGCCTTCCACACATGTAGTACTTCATATTCTCTGAAAATTACTTGTGTACAAACTAAATTATTCATATATTACGAGAGTTTTGCATACCTTTATGTACGGGTATGATATTCTATTCACTCTGATTTTCAGAGTATTTTTACGTATCTCATAAAGAGGCTTTAATGTATATATATATATATATAGGTAAGACTGCAGTTTTATCTTCTGATATGTATGATTATACGCGTTTTCAGTCCTATGAAATGCAACAGATGCATTAGTAGGATGAAGCTAATAAAAAAGATTTTCTAAAAGTTCTGATTTTCAGTTACACCAAATCAATCAAAACTAAGAGAGATAGAGAAGAGGCTTGATGTGCAGACCAAAATGATCTATGATTACGCTTATGATTGCAGTTAGCGAGCAAGAGGGGGAGGGGGTCAGTTGCACCGGCTGCACACATGCACATAAGTACACAAACAAACACACACATATATATGTGTGTTTATGTATATCTCTATATATACATATACATATACACGCAAACATATGTATATGTATCTCTCTCTCTCTCTCTCTCTCTCTCTCTCTCTCTCTCTCTATATATATATATATATATATATATATATATATATATATGTATGTATGTATGTATGTATGTATATGTATATATATATATATGTACATACACACACATATATATGTGTGTGTGTATTTATATATATATATATATATATATATATGTATGTATGTATGTATATGTGTGTGTGTGTGTGTGTATAGACAGATAGGTAGATTGCCAGATAGATAGATAGACACACACACACACACACACACACACACACACACACACACACACACACACACACACACACACACACACACACACACACACACACACACGTTACCATCTGCGTATGCGCGTGTCGTCACGTCTAACGAAGGATATAGCGTGTTCTGGTTTACGGTTCGCTCAAATGAAGCACCATAGAGGCTGGCTTGCTAAAAAGGATGTAATTTCTTGATTCCTTGACCTTCATATTAGTCTTTTTTCCTCTCCCTCTTCTATTTCTTTATTGATTTATTTACCTATTCATTTTACGTATAATCATTATCAAATTATTATTATTATTATTATAATTGAGATCATTCTACAAGTTTTGGAATTAGAGAATATCAGGCGCAAAATAGAGAGGATATTAACGATAATCATGATAATAATGAGAAGGTTGTTATTACGACTGCTATAAGGATAATGAGATGAAGTAAATGAGGAAGAAGAAGACGAAGGAGGAGGCGGAGATGAAGAAGAAAAAAAGGATGAGGGGACGAAAAAGGAGTAAGAGGAGGAAGAAGGGGACTGGAAAAGAACAAAAACAGAAGGAGAATTTACAAAGAAAGAAAGAAAAAAAAAGGAAACTGAAAAAGAGTTCAAAGAATGAGACTAAGAAGAAAACAAGAAAGAAAGAAAGAATTAGAATCCAAAAGAAAAATGAAGAATGACGTGAATAACGCCAGTAACAAGCAAACGAACACGGACGCAGAGAAAGGAGCCACCGAGCAGGAGGTGTAAACAAACGTCGAGGCAGCAGTCCGTGATTGGCCGAGAGACCTAATTGGACTTATTTCTGAGTGGCGCTCTCTTAATCGGATTCTTCCTGTCTCTCCGCCCGTTATAAATGTGTCAAAGATTAGAGACGTCGGCGCCAGCGTGTGAACCTCCCCTGCCGCCCCCTACATAGCAGGAAGAGGGTAGTTTTAACAAGGGATAGGGACGTGGATTTATTTACCATAGGGAGGCGTAGGGGACGGAGGCGCTGGTGGAGTCGAGGTAGGGGTGGGTGGGAGACTGTGGGTGTGGTTTTGAGTGGGATTTTGAGTGTGTGTGTGTGTGGGATTTTGAGTGTGTGCGTATGTGCGCTTGTGTGGTTTTGAGTGGGATTTGGTGTGTATGTGTGTGTGTGGGTGGTTTTGAGTGGGATTTTGAGTGTGTGTGTGTGGTTTTGAATGGGATTTGGTGTGTGTGTGTGTGTGTGTGTTTGGACGGGGCTTGCGTATATTTCAACCTTTACATAGGCACATGCATCAATAGTATGGTTTTTTTTTCTACTTGTCATAATTTTGCACGCGTGAGTCGGGGGGGGGGGGGAGTGTTCCTCGTCTTTGCTTGTGCCTGGGTCGTTGACGTGTGCCTTTTAACGTGTTTACGTTGTGGCAGCTGTTGCATCATTGTTTTTGTTTGCTCTCCATCATTATTTGATTGATACTGTTCTACTAGTAAAAGCAGTAAGAGCTGTAGTACAGTTGTTACTATTATCATAATTTTTACTACTAGTTGTATATATATAGTGTATATATATATTATATATATATTTATTTATTATGTATATATATATATAGTAATTATAATAATAACAATAATATTGATAGTAATAACACACACGCTTGTGTATATATTAATACATATATACATACATACATATAAGCACAAACACACATGAATATGCATATATGTGTATAAACATTATATGGTAAATACACACAGACACACACACACACACACACACACACACACACACACACACACACACACACACACACACACACACACACACACACACACACACACACACACACGGATTGGTATTACAACGTGTGAGCATCTTTTCATTTTATTATTTCATTGAGGGGAGGGGCTACAAGAGATCGATAACATGATCCCTGGTGCATACTTATCATTGCAAATATTGTGGTTATCATCATTATTATTGGTATTATCATTATCATTTATAATATCCTTATGTATGGTTTGTTGCCAGTAGGAGTAATAGCAGATTATGCCAACATTGTCACTGTTACTTTAATAGTTGTTTTTGTTATAATTGTTATTGATATCATTATCATTATAATTGTCGTTGTTATTCCTGTTATCTTATTAAATTGGTAGTACCTTCATTATCTTTACCATAATTGAATTGTTATTGTCCTTATTCACTTATTACTTTCTCTTTTTTTCTTTTTTTGATTGATTGTATTTTTCATCATTAGTGCCATAAATATTATCATTGTCATTATCATTATTATTATAATTACCACCGTTCTTATGAATATTAGTTCGATCCTTATAACATCATTCTTACTATTGTTACCATTGTTAGTATTAGCATTATCACCACGATAATTTCTAGTATAAGAAAAGATATTCTCATTATTTTCAGAACAAAGTGCATTGAATACATATATATATATATATATATATATATATATATATATATATATATATATATTATGTATATAATATGCAAATAATTACCGAAGTGTAGTACTAGTAATTGTGTTGATAATAGGATAAGTATTATTACCATTGTTAACATTCTGGTGTAAATACCATCTCAGTCACTTACCAGTATCAATGATAATTTAATTAATATAATGATAATAATAGTCATTATTTCTGATCCCCGTCGTGTCCTCAGCTTAATTATGATTATGATAATTACTATTCCCGTTGATATTATTATTTTAATTGATACAATCTTGGGTGTAATTTTCTTATTAATTGATAAATATATATATATGTATATATGTATCCTAAGCTTGAATAAGATTATGATAATTACTATTACTGTTTATATTATAATTGTTACAGGCTTATTATAATTACGATGATCATCATTGACACAATCACTGATGTAATTTCCTTATTCATTAATATATGTGTGTGTATGTAATTACCAGCATTATCAGCATTTTCATGAATATTAATGCGACCATTATTAAATGTCATTTAGGTTATCGAAAAATCCTCATTTTCCCTATTTTTCTGTGGCAGTTTGTTCCTCTCAAAGGTGTAGATCCAGTTGCTTTCATGACAATGCAATGATTCTTTGATGATTTTAAAAGACCAATCTGTACTCCGGCTCAGAAGACCCAATTAATTCAATATTAATTTATTATATATGTATATATATATATATATATATATATATATATATATATATAGAGAGAGAGAGAGAGAGAGAGAGAGAGAGAGAGAGAGAGAGAGAGAGAGAGAGAGAGAGAGAGAAAGAAAGAAAGGGAAAGAGAAAGAGAAAGAGAGAGAAATGCTCTTGTCTGGTCAGTAACCGAGGCAGTCAAATATATATTCGGATATCCACGGTCCAGGCAGGAAACGATCTTACCAGCTGACAATCGTTTATATATTGTAT
Source organism: Penaeus vannamei (assembly GCF_042767895.1). Taxonomy (NCBI): domain Eukaryota; kingdom Metazoa; phylum Arthropoda; class Malacostraca; order Decapoda; family Penaeidae; genus Penaeus; species Penaeus vannamei. Next base: position 51,632,594 of record NC_091550.1, read on the forward strand.
AGCACATCGTATACAGTTGATGGGGCCTTTGGCTTTTTAGTCTTTTCAGTGATGCACAAGAATTAGTCGTGGAGCGATGTCTTTCATTCGGTTGTTTTGAACTTGATTGATGCATAGCTCCCCATTGCAAGAGTTTGGTGCGTTGCTCCTTTGTGCAGGACGAGACTCGTGCGTTGTGGTAATGGTCTGTTAGTAACTATTAAACAGGTAATTGATATGTCAGGATGCTAGACGGAGCAAGAATAAATTATATTCTGATCTTGATGCTGTTTTTACTGTGGGTGAACAACGGAATATATATTTTAAGTGAAATGGCAAGATAAATCTTTATATTTGGTAATAAGTGGCTGTAATATCACTGATAGGTTAAAGAAAAGGAGTTCTAGAGTATGTAGATGGCGGTAAAGGAACTCAGGTGTAGAATACAAGTGTCAAGAAAGGTCAAAAAGCAACAAAACGCAGTCACGAGCAGGTTTATTGAAACGTAAAAGAGATACACGCAGGCAGATCACGGCGCTTACTGGGTACGACGAATTGTGAGAACGTTCTGCCTCCATCCAGCAGAGAAAAGTTACGAAATAGGCATTACGGCTAAAATCGGAATTTACATTCTAAATTTTGCTCACTACAATACTGAACAATTATGGAAGGTGATTAGAACTTTCAGCAGGCGACATGAATTCCACGCATACAGACACGCACAATCACCAGTATTTACGGTCAAGTCAGGTCGGCCGGAGGGAGAGAACCTTATCTGATTGACTGGTGCTTCTCCTGGTGTGACGGGTTGCCTTTGTTTTACCAAGCAAGTGTATGGAGTGTTGTCTTTTATATTGGTTATGTTTTGAAAGATTTGTTTAGTATGGAAGTTCTATGTTGCCTTTTTACTCAGCCTGTGATGTCATATTTTTGTTGTTTTTTGTAACTATGGGATCATGTAATCACCAGAGAGTCCTAACTAAATACGCCAAACCCACATGGACATTACCTTGCCAAAATCAACTATAACTCTATGGAGTTTATGAGTATACAGTTATTATTATAATTATCATTAGTATCAGAATTATCAATATTATCTCCATCATCAATCCTACTGCTACGTTTGCTATCATTATATAACAATAACAACGACAATATAAAGAATTTGATCTGATTCAGTACAGTATCAGCTTCCATGGAACACGGTTTATTTTCCTTAAGGTTCAATCAGGAGTCTGAAAAACGATGGGATGAAGAAAGTGAAGAATCCGAATCATCATTATGTTTATCGCAACATCAAAAGACAAATGTTTTTGATCGAGTTTGGCATACAGTTTAACGCTGCATGTTAGTGATTGCTTCCATTCACCTGTTAGAGATATAAAGAAGTTGCATTAGTCTCGACTTAAAATATATATTTTTTTTATGAATGAAGCTTGACAAATATTTCGTTGAGAAATGAGGTAAAGGAATAGCAACAATAATAGTTTGTAAGGAAGCCTAGAGGAACGAGGCACACGGGCAACTTTCCTAGATTATATGACATAGAGATCAATGCAAACAAAAAAGTAAATGGTCACTGGAAAGGATGGAAAAGTATCATAAGGTACAAAAACGGTTCATGAAAACAACAGGTTAATTCCTTTAAATAACCCCTGGATGAGTTTCAGGGGGTTCCGTTAGGATCAGATTACAATTAACATTACTATTTGTATGAATAGGAGTGTTCTTTTAGGGGGGTTATTTTAAAGTTTAATTAATAATACTTTGTGTATATCACATGCAATCAAATCTCAATAAAAAAAACATTACAAAGTTGTTTTTATGTGAATTTATTTCTGTGGAAGGGGGTCCCTAGCTTTCATTAGATTCTTAAAGGGGTCCATGACTCTAAAAAAAAGATAAAACACATCTAAAGAAACACGTGTAAGGACGTAAGGCCAGTCAGCAACATCACCACTTTCAAAGCTGAAAAAAAATACAAAAAAAGTATAATTTAAACAAAAGTATGGATTTTGAGGGCAATGACATTTGCAGTAATGATAATTATGAAATATCAGTAGACAGAGACAAATTAATGCATCCAAAATTAATTGCTTCGAAAAGATAATACTGATTTCGTTACACAGCGCAAAGGGCAAGTGTCAGTGTAGGAAAATATTACAACAAAGTGAGAAAAAATGAAAACACTGACATTTAACATAAAACGGAGACTTGGCTGATTTGGTGACTTCGCAAAACGCACACTGGAAAAAAACACAAAAACAGGATGAAACTAATTATGGGTGACGGGTGTAGAAGAATGAAGTAAGGAGTGCGTCATGGTGCTCTCTCTGTCTCTCTCTTCTCTCTCTCTTCTTTCTTCTCTCTCT
>NC_091550.1:51683761-51693761 GCF_042767895.1 Penaeus vannamei
ACCGCTCATCTCCTCCTCAGACTCCCGAGATGGAGTCGAGGCTTACCTGCCGTCACGTGACCGCCGGGGCCTCCTACCTGACGCTGATGCCTCTACGCCTCGAGGAGATGTCACTCGACCCCTACATCGTCGTGTTTCGTGACTTCCTTACCGAGGCCCAGACAGAAGCCATCAAGGGTATTGCCAAGCCGAGGGTAAGCTTTATCTATATCTATTTACTTATCTTTTTTTTCATTTATTTATTTATTTTTTTTTTTTTTTTATTATTATTATTATTTTTTTTTTTTGGGGGGGGGATGAGTAATGTGGAAAACATGGTGAGAGTTTCATGTTGTGGAATAACACCATTCTTATAACCCCACTTGGTTATGATCAAGTGGGGTTATAAGAAAGGTTTTCGGCATAAATTCTGGCCATATATTACAAAATGTAATTCACTCCTTTAGCTGACAACGTCCAGACACAGAGGGCCTGGAGGTAACTTCATAAGCAGTATGGTACGAACTTCTAGCACGTAAGTTAATGAAGTTTCTTTGTATCTGTGATAGTGCATGGTTTCCTTCCTTCCTTCCACTCTCTCTTCCTCCCTCTCTCCCTCGTTCTCTTTCTCTCTTTCCTCTCTCTCTCTCTCTCTCTCTCTCTCTCTCTCTCTCTCGTCTCTCTCTCTCTCTCTCTCTCTCTCTCTCTCTCTCTCTCTCTCTCTCTCTCTCTCTCTCTCTCTCTCTCTCTCTCTCTCTCTCTCTCTCTCTCTCTCTCTTCTCCCCCTCCCTCCCATTTTTTTCCATGGACACACCTTTTTCCATTCATCTTCCATACGTCCTTTTTATTGTTCATTTATTCCCCCTTTTTTCCATATACACATCATTTTTATTCCTCTTCTTCCATATGCCTTTTTTTGCTCTTTTATCCCCCCCCCCCTCTTTTCCATGTACACATCATTTTTTCTTCCATATGCCCTTTTTATTGCTCTTTTCTTCCCCCATTTTACCATGTACACATTTTTTCTTCCATATACCTTTTTTTACTCTTTTTTCCCCTCTTTTCTATGTATACATCATTTTTTTTCTTCCATATGCCCCTTTTATTGCTCATTTCTTCCCCCTTATTTCCATGTACTCATCATTTTTATTCCTCTTCTCCCGTGTGCACCTCATCTATTTACTCCTCCTTCGACAGAGCTTGGCTGCGGGAGAGTGTGGACGACCGCAAGAAACTCCTGGTGAATATGACGCGGAAGATAGAGTTCGCAACGGGTCTTCACGCCTTGGAGTCTTCGGCAGGAGAGGACTACCAGGTGCGTTGTTCTGGCTGGCTGGTTGTGTGGGTTCCTCTGTCTGTCTGACTCTGTTTATGTCTCGATTTTTTTTTGTTTGTGTTTGGTTGTTTCTTGTTTCTGTTTGATTGGTTGGGTGTGGTGGCTGGTCCTGTCTCTCATACTCTGTCTGTCTGTCTTTCTCTTTATCTGTCTGTCTGTCTTTCTCTCTGTCTGTCTGTCTGTCTGTCTGTCTTTCTCTCTCTCTGTCTGTCTCTGTCTCCCTGTCTCTCTCTCTCTTCTTTTTCTTCTTCTTCTTCCTTTCCCTTTCTATTTCCATCTCTCCCTTTCACTCCCTCTACTCTTCTCCCTCTCCCTCCCTCCTTCCCTCCCCTTCCTTCTATCTTTCCTGTCCCTCCCTCTCCCCTCCCTTAACCGCCTCATTTCTCCTCTCCCTCCATCTCCCCTCTCCCTCTCTCCCCTCCCTTAACCGTCTCATTTCTCTTCTCCCTCCATCTCCCCTCCCTTAACCGTCTCATTTCTCCTCTCCCTCTCCCCATCTCCCCTCTCATTCCTCCTCTTGCTCTCCCTCCCTCTCCCCTCCCTTAACCGCCCCGTTTCCCCTCTCCCTCCATCTCCCCTCCCTTTACCGTCTCATTTCTCCTCTCCCTCTCCCCATCTCCCCTCTCATTCCTCCTCTTCCTCTCCCTTAACCGTCTCATTTCTCCTCTCCCTCTCCCCATCTCCCCTCTCATTCCTCCTCTTCCTCTCCCTCACCTGTAACCGTCCTCATTTTCTCCTCTCCCTCTCCCCCATCTCCCCTCTCATTCCTCCTCTTCCTCTCCCTCCCTCTCCCCTCCCTTAACCGCCCCGTTTCCCCTCTCCCTCCATCTCCCCTCCCTTAACCGTCTCATTTCTCCTCTCCCTCTCCCCATCTCCCCTCTCATTCCTCCTCTTCCCCTCCCTTAACCGCCTCATTTCTCCTCTCCCTCTCATCCATCTCCCCTCTCATTCCTCTTCTTCCTCTCCCTTAACCGTCTCATTTCTCCTCTCCCTCTCCCCATCTCCCCTCTCATTCCTCCTCTTCCTCTCCCTCCCTCTCCCCTCCCTTAACCGCCCCGTTTCCCCTCTCCCTCTCCCCATCTCCCTCCCTCTCCCTCTCCCCATCTCCCCTCTCATTCCTCCTCTTCCTCTCCCTCCCTCTCCCCTCCCTTAACCGCCCCGTTTCCCTCTCCCTCTCCCCATCTCCCCTCCCTCTCCCTCTCCCCATCCCCCTCTCATTCCTCCTCTTCCTCTCCCTCCCTCTCCCCTCCCTTAACCGCCCCGTTTCCCCTCTCCCTCTCCCCATCTCCCCCTCCCTCTCCCTCTCCCCATCTCCCCTCTCATTCCTCCTCTTCCTCTCCCTCCCTCCCCTCCCTTAACCGCCCCGTTTCCCCTCTCCCTCTCCCCATCTCCCCTCCCTCTCCCTCTCCCCATCTCCCCTCTCATTCCTCCTCTTCCTCTCCCTCCCTCTCCCCTCCCTTAACCGCCCCGTTTCCCCTCTCCCTCTCCCCATCTCCCCTCCCTCTCCCTCTCCCCATCTCCCCTCTCATTCCTCCTCTTCCTCTCCCTCCCTCTCCCCTCCCTTAACCGCCCCGTTTTCCCCTCTCCCTCTCCCCATCTCCCCTCCCTCTCCCTCTCCCCATCTCCCCTCTCATTCCTCCTCTTCCTCTCCCTCCCTCTCCCCTCCCTTAACCGCCCCGTTTCCCCTCTCCCCCTCCCCATCTCCCCTCCCTCTCCCTCTCCCCATCTCCCCTCTCATTCCTCCTCTTCCTCCTCCCTCCCTCTCCCCTCCCTTAACCGCCCCGTTTCCCCTCTCCCTCTCCCATCTCCCCTCCCTCTCCCTCTCCCTCATCTCCCCTCATCATCTCCTCCTCTTCCTCTCCCTCCCTCTCCCCTCCCTTAACCGTCTCATTTCTCCTCTCCCTCTCCCCATCTCCCCTCTCATTCCTCCTCTTCCTCTCCCTCCCTCTCCCCTCCCTTAACCGCCCCGTTTCCCCTCTCCCTCAGGTCGCGAACTACGGCATCGGGGGCCTCTACGTGACCCACACAGACTACCTCATGATCAACCCCGACCCCCGGGCTTACACGCCCTGGGAACACTTCATGGGCGACCGCTATGCAACCTTCATGGTCTACGTGAGTCTGTCTTGTCTGTCTGTCTGTTGTCTGTGTGATTCATGCACATTTCAGGATAAACGGGAGCGTTACACACGAACGTACGAATAGTAAATGCTGAAGAAAATGGATAAGTGAATAGATATGTGACTAGATAAATAAATAATATATAAATGAAATGATAAAGATGATAATAAAAAAAATAATGACAATGATAATGACATTGGTGATGATTAAAATTATGATAATGATAATAATAATCATAATGATAAATGATAATAATAATCATAATGATAAATAATAATCAAAATGATAAATGATAATAATAATAATGATAGTAGTGATACTAATGATAATAATGATAATGATACATGACAATAAAGGTAATAAGCATAGTGATAATAATGACAATAATAATAATTATGATTATGATAGTCGCAATGATTATCATAATCATCATGACACAGGTAATGATAGCAATGGTAATGATACCAACACTAACAACTAACCGACACCCACACCCCCCTCTTATCGCTCACCACCCCGCCCACCGCCCACAGCTCTCGGACGTGGAGGCGGGCGGCGCGACGGTGTTCCCTCGGGCGGGCGTCACCATCTGGCCGAAGCGAGGATCAGCGGCCTTCTGGTGGAACCTTTACCGCTCGGGCGCCGGCGACGAGAACACGCGCCACGGGGCCTGTCCCGTTCTGCACGGCTCGAAGTGGAGTGAGTGGAGGGTAAGGGAAAGGAGTGGAGGGGAGGGGAAAGTGGAGTGAGTGGAGGGTGAATGTGGGAGGAGTGGAGGAGGGGAAGGGGAGTGAGTGGAGGGGCTAGGGGGTGGAGTGGAGGGGCGAAGGGGAGTGGAGTGGAGGGGCCGAAGGGGAGTGAGTGGAGGGGCGAAGGGGGTGAGTGGAGGGGAAGGGAGTGAGTGGAGGTGGGGAGGAGTGAGGAAGGAGGGGGAAGGGGGAGTGAGTGGAGGGGCGAAGGGGAGTGAGTGGAGGGGCTGAAGGGGAGTGAGGCGGAGGGAGCGAAGGTAGGAGGAGGGCGAAGGAGCAGTGAGTGGAGGGGCGGAAGGGAGTGAGTGGAGGGGGGAAGGGGAGGAGTGGAGGGGGAAGGGGAGTGAGTGGAGGAAGTGTAAAAGACTGAGTTGAGGGGGCTGTAAGGGAGTGAGTGGATATGGGGCGAAGGGGGAGTGAGTGGAGGGCTGAAGGGGAGCTGAGTGGAGGGGCGAAGGGGAGTGAGTGGAGGGAAGCTGAAGTGTGATGAGTGAGTGCAAGGAGGTGAGTGGAGAGGGCTGACAAAGGCTGGTGGAGGAGGGCGAAGGGGAGTGAGTGGAGGGGCGAAGGGGAGTGAGTGGAGGTGGGAAGTGGCAGCAGGAGGAGGGTGATGCAGCGAGGGAAGGAGGAGTTAGTGGAGGGGGCGAAGGGGAGTGAGTGGAGGGGAAGCGAGGGGGAGTGAGTGGAGGGGGGAGGGGAGTGAGTGGAGGGAAGGCGAGTGAGTGGAGGGGCTAAAGGGGAGTGAGGAGGGTGGTGTTAAGGTGAGCGAGTGGAGGGGGCGAAGGGGAGTGAGTGGAGGGGGAAGGGGAGTGAGTGGAGGGGCGAAGGGGAGTGAGTGGAGGGGGCGAAGGAGTGAGAGTGGAGGGCGAAGGGGGAGTGAGTAAAGAAGGTGAGGAGGGATGAAGGGAGTGAGTGGATAATGAAGGAGTGAGTGGAGGTGTATATATGGAGGGCGAAGGGAGTGAGAGTGGAGGTGCGAAGTGAGGAGTGGAGGCGAAGGGAGTGAGTGAGGCATGGAGTGAGGAGGGGCTGAAGGGATGGATGGAGGGGCGAAGGGGAGTGAGTGGACAAAGAAGGGAGTGAGTGAGGGCGAAGGGAGTGAGTAGGGAGGGCTATGAGGAGTGGAGGGCGAAGGGAGGATGGAGGCGAAGGGGAGGAGGGAGGGGCGGAAGGGGAGTGAGTGGAGGGAAGGAGCAGAGTGAGGGGGAGGAGTGAGGGAGGGAAGGAGCAGAGTGGAGGGCAGAAGTGGAGTGAGTGGAGGGCGAAGGGGGAGTGAGTGAGGGCGAAGGGAGTGTGAGTGGAGGGTGCTGAAGGAGTGAGCAGGAGGGGCGAAGGGGAGGAGTGGAGGGGGGAAGGGAGGGAGGGAGGGGGAAGGGGAGTGGAGTGGAGGGGGAAGGGGAGTGGAGTGGAGGGGCTATGGAGAGTGGGAGGGGTACATAGGAGTGAGTGGAGGGGCGAAGGGGAGTGAGTGGAGGTGCGCGAAGGGGAGTGAGTGGAGGGTGAAAGGGGGAGTGAGTGGAGGGGCGAAGAGGGGGAGTGAGTGGAGGGGCGAAGGGGGAGTGAGTGGAGGGGTGCGAAGGAGGAGAGTGGAGGGGCTGAAGGGGAGTGAGTGGAGGGGCGAAGGGGAGGAGGAGGGGCTGAAGGGAGTGAGTGGAGGGGCGAAGAGGAGTGAGTGGGAGGGGCGAAGGGGGGTGGGAGTGGAGGGGCGAAAGGGGAGGAGTGGAGGGGCGAAGGGGAGTGAGTGGAGAAGGGGGAAGGAGTGAGTGGAGGGGCGAAGGGGAGTGAGTGGAGGGGAAGGGGAGTGAGTGGGGAGTGAGTGGAGGTGCGAAGGGGAGCGGAGTGGAGGGGCGAAGGGGAGTGAGTGGAGGGGCGAAGGGGAGCAGTGGAGGGGCGAAGGGGAGGAGTGGAGGGGCGAAGGGGGAGTGAGTGGAGGGCTGAAGGTGGGGGAGTGAGTGGAGGTGCAGCGAAGGAAGTGAGTGGAGGGGCGAAGGGGGAGTGAGTGGAGGGGCGAGAAAGGGGGTGAGTGGAGGGGGCGAAGGGAGTGAGTGGAGGGGGGAAGGGGGAGTTGAGTGGAGGGGGAAGGGGAGTGAGCGGAGGGGAAGGGGAGGAGGAGTGGAGGGGGAAGGAGTGAGTGGAGGGCAAGGGGAGCAGCGGAGGCCGAATGGGAGTGAGTGGAGGGAGAAGGGAGTGAGTGAAGGGAGTGAGTGGAGGTGCGAAGGGGAGTGAGTGGAGGGCGAAGGGAGTGAGTGGAGGGGGAAGGGGTAGTGGAGGGATGCAACGATTTATCGATACGCATTTTATGATTTATTATCGATGGATGTTACCAGATTTATGATGCACTGCATTTATTCTATGATGCACGTTATCATTTTAGATGCAATGCGATTACGATAAATGAATGATGATTATAACAAATGGGACTATCGTGATACCAAATGCATTTATTTAGATACCTTAATGTAGCTTATTTGATACCAATGCATTCATTTATTTACCGAATGCACGATTGATGCACCTGTAATGATGATGAATGCAACAATGTGAATTATTTGATACCAACAAACAGATTATTTGATGTCAATTTATCGATGATAAAGGAAATACCTATTTATTTATAAATCGCATTTATTTTATTGCACGCATTTATTTAAATGCACGAATGCATTTATGATGATGCATTATTTGATGTAAACGAATTTAATTTACTTTATCTAAATGCATTTATTTTATTTGCACCACCGAATGTGATTCTTATTTGATGAATAAAAGCATTCGTGATAAAGATGATTATATTGATACCTAAATGACTATTTATGCTGAATGCGATTTATTTTATTTTTTTAAATGTATTTTATTTAAATGTGATTTATTTTATTTAAAATGGTCTGATGATACCAAATTTAATTTATTTATTTTACCTAAATGCATTTATTTTATTTTTACCTAAATGATCGATGATGTACCAATGCATTTATTTTGATGTCTAATGCATTTTATTTTATCTAATACTATTTTGATGTTCAAACAAAAAGATTGATGATACCTATTTATTTGAAAATGTTTAAAGGGGAGGAGTGGAGGGCGAAGGGTGTAGGTGGAGGGGGCGAAGGGGAGTGAAGGTGGAGGGGCGAGAAGGGGTAGAGTGGAGTGGAGGGGGGAGAAGGGGAGTGAGTGGAGGGGCGAAGTGGAGTGAGTGGAGGGGCGAAGGGGAGTGAGTGGAGGGGGATGGGGAGTGAGTGGAGGAGGAAGGGGAGTGAGTGGAGGGGCGAAGGGGAGTGAGTGGAGGGGGGAAGGGGGGTGAGTGGAGGGGGAAGGGGAGTGAGTGGAGGGGGGAAGGGGAGTGAGTGGAGGGCGAAGGGGAGTGAGTGGAGGGGCGAAGGGGAGTGAGTGGAGGGGGGAAGGGGAGTGAGTGGAGGGGGAAGGGGAGTGAGTGGAGGGGGAAGGGGAGTGAGTGGAGGGGCGAAGGGGAGTGAGTGGAGGGGGGAGGGGAGTGAGTGGAGGGGCGAAGGGGAGTGAGTGGAGTGGAAGGGCGAAGGGGAGTGAGTGGAGGGGCGAAGGGGGGTGAGTGGAGGGGGAAGGGGAGTGAGTGGAGGGGCGAAGTGGAGTGAGTGGAGGGGCGAAGGGGAGTGAGTGGAGGGGGGAAGGGAGTGAGTGGAGGGGGGAAGGGGAGTGAGTGGAGGGGGAAGGGGAGTGAGTGGAGGGGGAAGGGGAGTGAGTGGAGGGGCGAAGGGGAGTGAGTGGAGGGGCGAAGGGGAGTGAGTGGAGGGGCGAAGGGGAGTGAGTGGAGGGGCGAAGGGGAGTGAGTGGAGGGGCGAAGGGGAGTGAGTGGAGGGGGAAGGGAGTGAGTGGAGGGGGAAGGGGAGTGAGTGGAGGGGGAAGGGGAGTGAGTGGAGGGGGAAGGGGAGTGAGTGGAAGGGCGAAGGGGAGTGAGTGGAGGGGCGAAGGGGAGTGAGTGGAGGGGGGAAGGGGAGTGAGTGGAGGGGGAAGGGGAGTGAGTGGAGGGGGAAGGGGAGTGAGTGGAGGGGGAAGGGGAGTGAGTGGAGGGGGGAGGGGAGTGAGTGGAGGGGCGAAGGGGAGTGAGTGGAGTGGAAGGGCGAAGGGGAGTGAGTGGAGGGGCGAAGGGGGGTGAGTGGAGGGGGGAAGGGGAGTGAGTGGAGGGGGGAAGGGGAGTGAGTGGAGGGGGAAGGGGAGTGAGTGGAGGGGGAAGGGGAGTGAGTGGAGGGGGAAGGGGAGTGAGTGGAGGGGCGAAGGGGAGTGAGTGGAGGGGGGAGGGGAGTGAGTGGAGGGGCGAAGGGGAGTGAGTGGAGGGGCGAAGGGGAGTGAGTGGAGTGGAAGGGCGAAGGGGAGTGAGTGGAGGGGCGAAGGGGGGTGAGTGGAGGGGGGAGGGGAGTGAGTGGAGGGGCGAAGGGGAGTGAGTGGAGGGGGGAAGGGGAGTGAGTGGAGGGGGGAAGGGGGGTGAGTGGAGGGGCGAAGGGGGGTGAGTGGAGGGGGAGGGGAGTGAGTGGAGGGGCGAAGGGGAGTGAGTGGAGGGGGGAAGGGGAGTGAGTGGAGGGGGGAAGGGGGGTGAGTGGAGGGGGAAGGGGAGTGAGTGGAGGGGGAAGGGGAGTGAGTGGAGGGGCGAAGGGGAGTGAGTGGAGGGGCGAAGGGGAGTGAGTGGAGGGGCGAAGGGGAGTGAGTGGAGGGGCGAAGGGGAGTGAGTGGAGGGGCGAAGGGGAGTGAGTGGAGGGGCGAAGGGGAGTGAGTGGAGGTGCGAAGGAGAGTGAGTGGAGGGGCGAAGGGGAGTGAGTGGAGGGGCGAAGGGGAGTGAGTGGAGGGGCGAAGGGGGGTGAGTGGAGGGGCGAAGGGGAGTGAGTGGAGGGGCGAAGGGGAGTGAGTGGAGGGGGAAGGGGAGTGAGTGGAGGGGGAAGGGGAGTGAGTGGAGGGGCGAAGGGGAGTGAGTGGAGGGGGGAAGGGGAGTGAGTGGAGGGGGGAAGGGGGGTGAGTGGAGGGGGAAGGGGAGTGAGTGGAGGGGGGAAGGGGAGTGAGTGGAGGGCGAAGGGGAGTGAGTGGAGGGGCGAAGGGGAGTGAGTGGAGGGGGGAAGGGGAGTGAGTGGAGGGGGAAGGGGAGTGAGTGGAGGGGGAAGGGGAGTGAGTGGAAGGGCGAAGGGGAGTGAGTGGAGGGGGGAGGGGAGTGAGTGGAGGGGCGAAGGGGAGTGAGTGGAGGGGCGAAGGGGAGTGAGTGGAGTGGAAGGGCGAAGGGGAGTGAGTGGAGGGGCGAAGGGGGGTGAGTGGAGGGGGGAGGGGAGTGAGTGGAGGGGCGAAGGGGAGTGAGTGGAGGGGGGAAGGGGAGTGAGTGGAGGGGGGAAGGGGGGTGAGTGGAGGGGGAAGGGGAGTGAGTGGAGGGGGAAGGGGAGTGAGTGGAGGGGCGAAGGGGAGTGAGTGGAGGGGCGAAGGGGGGTGAGTGGAGGGGGGAGGGGAGTGAGTGGAGGGGCGAAGGGGAGTGAGTGGAGGGGCGAAGGGGAGTGAGTGGAGGGGAAGGGGAGTGAGTGGAGGGGGAAGGGGAGTGAGTGGAGGGGCGAAGGGGAGTGAGTGGAGGGGGGAAGGGGAGTGAGTGGAGGGGGGAAGGGGAGTGAGTGGAGGGGGGAAGGGGAGTGAGTGGAGGGGGGAAGGGGAGTGAGTGGAGGGGCGAAGGGGAGTGAGTGGAGGGGCGAAGGGGAGTGAGTGGAGGGGCGAAGGGGAGTGAGTGGAGGGGGGGAAGGGGAGTGAGTGGAGGGGGAAGGGGAGTGAGTGGAGGGGGAAGGGGAGTGAGTGGAGGGGCGAAGGGGAGTGAGTGGAG
>NC_091550.1:51706261-51708761 GCF_042767895.1 Penaeus vannamei
GATAGGTGTATTGGTAGGTAGGTAGGTAGGTAGATAGGTGTATAGGTAGGTAGATAGGTGTATGGGTAGGTAGGTAGATAGGTGTATGGGTAGGTAGGTAGATAGGTGTATGGGTAGGTAGGTAGATAGGTGTATGGGTAGGTAGGTAGATAGGTGTATGGGTAGGTAGGTAGATAGGTGTATGGGTAGGTAGGTAGATAGGTGTATGGGTAGGTAGGTAGATAGGTGTATGGGTAGGTAGGTAGATAGGTGTATGGGTAGGTAGGTAGATAGGTGTATGGGTAGGTAGGTAGATAGGTGTATGGGTAGGTAGGTAGATAGGTGTATGGGTAGGTAGGTAGATAGGTGTATGGGTAGGTAGGTAGATAGGTGTATGGGTAGGTAGAGAGGTGTATAGGTAGGTAGGTAAGTAGGTAGATAGGTGTATAGGTAGGTAGGTAGATAGGTGTCTAGGTAGGTAGGTAGGTAGGTAGGTAGATAGGTGTATAGGTAGGTAGGTAGGTAGGTAGGTAGGTAGGTAGGTAGATAGGTGTATAGGTAGGTAGGTAGGTAGGTAGGTAGGTAGATAGGTGTATAGGTAGGTAGGTAGATAGGTGTATAGGTAGGTAGGTAGGTAGATAGGTGTATAGGTAGGTAGGTAGATAGGTAGGTAGGTAGGTAGGTAGATAGGTGTATAGGTAGGTAGGTAGGTAGATAGGTGTATAGGTAGGAAGGTAGATAGGTGTATAGGTAGGTAGGTAGATAGGTGTATTGGTAGGTAGGTAGATAGGTGTATTGGTAGGTAGGTAGATAGGTGTATAGGTAGGTAGGTAGATAGGAGTATAGGTAGGTAGGTAGATAGGTGTATAGGTAGGTAGGTAGGTGTATAGGTAGGTAGGTAGGTGTATAGGTAGGTAGGCAGATAGGTGTATTGGTAGGTAGGTAGATAGGTGTATAGGTAGGTAGGTAGGTAGATAGGTGTACAGGTAGGTAGGTAGGTAGATAGGTGTATAGGTAGGTAGGTAGGTAGATAGGTGTATAGGTAGGTAGGTAGATAGGTGTATAGGTAGGTAGGTAGGTAGATAGGTGTATTGGTAGGTAGGTAGATAGGTGTATAGGTAGGTAGGTAGGTAGATAGGTGTATAGGTAAGTAGGTAGGTAGATAGGTGTATAGGTAAGTAAGTAGGTAGGTGTATAGGTAGGTAGAGAGGTAGATAGGTGTACAGGTAGGTAGGTAGATAGGTGTATAGGTAGGTAGGTAGGTAGATAGGTGTATAGGTAAGTAGGTAGGTAGATAGATGTATAGGTAAGTAAGTAGGTAGGTGTATAGGTAGGTAGAGAGGTAGATAGGTGTACAGGTAGGTAGGTAGATAGGTGTATAGGTAGGTAGGTAGGTAGATAGGTGTATAGGTAGGTAGATAGGTGTATAGGTAAGTAGGTAGGTAGATAGGTGTATAGGTAAGTAAGTAGGTAGGTGTATAGGTAGGTAGAGAGGTAGATAGGTGTACAGGTAGGTAGGTAGATAGGTGTACAGGTAGGTAGGTAGATAGGTGTATAGGTAGGTAGGTAGGTAGATAGGTGTATAGGTAGGTAGGTAGATAGGTGTATAGGTAGGTAGATAGGTGTATTGGTAGGTAGGTAGATAGGTGTATAGGTAGGTAGGTAGATAGGTGTATAGGTAGGTAGATAGGTGTATAGGTAGGTAGATAGGTGTATAGGTAGGTAGATAGGTAGGTAGATAGGTGTATAGGTAGGTAGGTAGGTAGATAGGTGTATAGGTAGGTAGGTAGGTAGATAGGTGTATAGGTAGGTAGGTAGGTAGATAGGTGTATAGGTAGGTAGGTAGGTAGATAGGTGTATAGGTAGGCAGGTAGGTAGGTAGATAGGTGTATAGGTGTATAGGTAGGTAGGTAGGTAGGTAGGTAGGTAGATAGGTGCATAGGTAGGTAGATAGGTGTATTGGTAGGTAGGTAGATAGGTAAGTAGGTAGGTAGATAGGTGTATAGGTAGGTAGATAGCTGTATAAGTAGGTAGGCAGGTAGATAGGTGTATAGGTAGGTAGGTAGGCAGGTAGATAGGTGTATAGGTAGGTAGATAGGTGTATTGGTAGGTAGGTAGATAGGTGTATTGGTAGGTAGGTAGATGTATAGGTAGGTAGGTAGATAGGTGTATAGGTAGGTAGGTAGATAGGTGTATAGGTAGGTAGGTAGATAGGCGTATAGGTAGGTAGGTAGATAGGCGTATAGGTAGGCAGGTAGATAGGTGTATAGGTAAGTAAATAGGTGTTATAAGTAGGTATGTAGGTAGGTATATAAGTAGGCAGGTAGGCAGGTGTATGGGTAAGTAGATAGGTAGGTGTATGGGTAAGTAGATAGGTAGGTGTATGGGTAAGTAGATAGGTAGGTGTATGGGTAAGTAGATAGGTAGGTGTATGGGTAAGTAGATAGGTAGGTGTATGGGTAAGTAGATAGGTAGGTGTATGGGTAAGTAGATAGGTAGGTATATGGGTAAGTAGATAGGT
>NC_091550.1:51713761-51728761 GCF_042767895.1 Penaeus vannamei
CAGCTCATTATATGCTTGAAATAACATTTACAAATGAAAAATATATGTATCATATTCCAGTTCATCACTAAATACATTGAACATTCTGCTGACCACCTAGGTCATCTAGATCCACTGAACTAGAGCCTTTTTCCTAATCAAAATTTATTAAAATCTATGGTGTATTTTTGAATGGTCTGGTAAAAAGTCATGTATTACGTATAGCAATTCACTTGATCACTGATTAAGACTTCTCCATAGCCACAAAGTTTACTAATGATGTTCATAAAAGCAATCTAACTAATTACCTGATGAGGAGCCCCTGCTGGGATGAAGACAGCATCTCCCAGACACTGGATGATGGCGTAACCCTCCACGCCATATTCCTTGTACAGTCTCTCTCGCAGAGGACCGTCCAGGTACCAAGACTGGTCATGAATGGGGTCGTGGTGAGGCTCCAGCTTATCCCCACGTTCTATGGCCACTTTATTGAGCAAGTCCCGAATCTTGTCAGCGTCCCTGGCATGGTAGATGTGCCACAACGCTCCTGGTACTTCCTCCTTCTCCCGCACTCTTCGGCGGGTAAGGACATCACAGCCAGCCTCATCGATGGCCTTTAGAGCTGCTGCAAGTTTTTAAAATATACATATTTAAAATCAGCACTTTCAGAGTGAACCATAGTTCAAGAAATATTCCTATTTTTCATGATTATGAAAGCCTTGCAGATTATCTATACTGTTGAATTCAACCCTGCATAAAGAAGTGCAATGAACTTACCTTTTATATGATCTTCATAATCAGCATCTTTAGGAACACCAACATAACACATGACATTAACAGCATCAGAGATATCCAAATGAAGATTTGTGGAAGCTCTGCTTGGGTGTATGGCCGAACCATAAGCAATATACATTTTTGGACCCAGGTCAGGCCGGACGAAGCACTCTGGGAGACGGCCAGCAAGATTTAAACGGCCATTTCTTCTCGTGTACTCTCCCATGGGTAAAACAGTCATCAGATCTTCAAATCTTGAGGGCAGCATTTCTGCAAAGTCATCCCCTGGGGGCCAATCCTTCAGCTTCAGCACCATGGGTTGGCCCTTCTCATCCTTCAGTCTCTTCCCATAGTTCTCAAAACCTTCCCAGAATTTCTTCATGGGTTGGTTGGGAACAATGTTACCAGTGAGACAGTTGATTAGATCATTTTTGATGTCTCCAAAGTCCTTTGAGAAAGCTGCTGGTTTCCACAGCTCAGAGGAGAGTTTCTGCCCAACACCAGATATGATGACAGGCTGTCCCCGCTTCCACTGATCCTGGAAGATGAGTGTGTTGGTGGGTGCAAGGGGATCTTGTAACCGCAGCAGCTTGCCATCACAGAGCCAGGAGTGCGCCACGCCAGGATACAAGGTGCTGCTCTCAGTCTTGGTCATTATCCTGATTGGAAGTGGCTCGCGCCCTCGAGGAGTGTAGTTGTACCTGAAGAGAAGAATTACAATTAATATTACAGCAGTAAACTTGTACAAAGTTATCAAACTAATTACCGAGATTATGGTTGAAGAGAAAGCTATTAGAATATTGTAACATTAACCATCCAATTCCCAATTAACAACCAAATCATACAGGGAAAGCAATGACTTACTTTCGGACAAAATGTTTGAGCACCATCTGGTCATTATCCTTCGTGTCCTCCTTGTCCGACGTGTTGTCAATTACACAGGAGATGACTTCATCCACGGTGTCAAGCTTGGGCTTCTTCTTACTGGTCTCTTTGCTGGACTTAGTAGGAGGTGTGTTTTCATCCTTCGTGCCTCCATTGGGCCGTGCATTGGGCCTGATCAGCAACTCTCGCAGGGTTGAGAAATTGCCCTCCTTGTCATCTGAGTCTGAGTCTGAATCTGAGTCAGAACTCTGAGAGAAACAAGCAAACCATTTGAGAAACTTGGGATGTGAGAAAAGACATCATACTCACAGCCGAGACATAAATAATACAAGAATATATATATTGCAGTAAAATTAAAGTGTTAGTACTATAATGTAAAATACTGAGTAAAATCAAAGTATGAATTCTATCATGTAAAAAAACAGGACCAACTGCCATGGTAAATAATAGCATTTTAAGTTCTGACATTTATACCCAATTGTCCTGACCTTTACCAAATTACACTTAAACTATAAAATTCCATACTGTGGAAAGAAACTTCTTACAAGTCCAAACAAAAGAGGCAATAAAACCAACAGATACACCTGACCATTACGAGGTCCTATTTCCACTAACATAACCCAAATAAAACAAAATAAGTTCCCCTTGCCGTCCTCTAAATTGAATAATTGATAATGTTTCATTTCTAATTACAATTTGCATATATTTTCCAACCATTAACAGCTATATCCCTACTCAAATATATGCTTAACAGAAAAATATATAGTTGTTTTGTTGCAATAAAGTTCATCAAACATTTATATTATAGGAGTGAACCAAGTGTTTCCCAACAAAATCAATACCCTATTGACCTATAAACCAACCAAATTCTGTATTTCACATTCAAAATTTTTAGCATTGGCTTTACATAATGATTCTTGCATGAACAAGGTTTATCACTGAACATGAAAAGTGTGACAAGAGTGAGAAATCTCTATTTGAAGTTGATTTAATACTCTCTTCTTTAATAATTTTGGCTGCTTGACTATCTACTGGTCTTTGTCAGTAGTGACATTATAAAATGCTAAAAGAGGAAGGGAGAATGACATTACCTCCTCTTGCACTTACCTCACTGTCTCTCTTGTCACTGGAGAGTGCAACATCAGCAAAGAAGTTCAGTGGAGAGTTGGACATCTCTTCATCTTTGCCATTCATTTTCTCCGTTTTCTCCTGCTTCACTGTCCCATTCACCATTTCACTTTTACTAGGGTCTTTCTTTATGTTTTTGAGCAGATCTTTATTCACTCCATTGAGCTTCTTCTTATCGTCTTGGGATGCTTGTTCTTTGTACTTTTTAGCCTCAGGGCATTCACAGTACTGAGGGATGTTCCATTTGTGTCTCACTTCGTGCACTTTCCCCCCCAGCTCAAGGAGCGCATTCCCCGAGATTATCTGAGTAAGCATGAGTTTGTCCTGCTCGTGCGGGAGTCTAGATGCACACAGTAACCACGAGTATTCATCACGGTCTTTACCGCCCTCATCCCACACCTTCACTGTTCCATTCTTGCGTCCTTTGTAGCAATCTATACAGACCACAAAACCACACTTGCTACATGCCCAATGGATGTTGAACAAAGTAGTTTCACACACATCACACATCTCCCGAACTCCTTGCACCACTCGCTTCCAAGCCACTACAGTCTCTGAAACCCAGGATCAAAAGTTTAAAAATATGAGCAACATATAATTTATCAATAAATTTTATTTCAAATGTAAGCATGATGTATGTAAAAAACTGAAAGCTATTTCTACTATAAAAATATCAATGAAATTAACACTTACCATCACCCATATGGAGTGCCATTGCTTCTTTCTCCTGCTCCACCAGGTCACAGAACTGATCCCCTACATGGGTCAATAAAAACAGACTTGTTTCTTCATCTAAGTCCTCTGGAGGATTATCACTGTCTGGCACCCACAGTTTCAGGTCATCCACTGACACGTCTTTTATGGGGTCTGAAAACCCAGCTACTGCCAGTTGCCCATTCTTGGTGTAACGGAGTCGTCGGAAGGCGTAGAAACGGCAAAAGATGTTGGGCATCTTCTTGTTCCTCTGGTGGGCTGTCCAACGGCACTCACGACACTTAGGTAGTTTTGGAGCCACCTCATAACATGACCCATCTTGCAAGAAGCTCTCTCCTGTTTTCTTGAGCTGAGATACTGGGGGTTTCTGCAGAGGGTCATTTTGTGGGGGTTCCTCTTTGGACTTTTTTGGCTTTGGGCCTTCTTCCTTGTCTTTGTCTGGCTTCGATTTGGGTTTTCTCCCTCTTTTCTTGGGTTCAGAGTCAGGTTTGGAAGGTATTCTCCCCGATTTCTTGATGTTTGTCTCTTCACTCGCATCACTGTCTTTCTCACTCTCACTATTACTATCACTACTTTTTTTCATTCTTTTCAATTTTCTTTTGCCTTTGCCTCGCTTTGGCTTTTGAGTAGTACTCCCTTCAGAGTCTGTTGAGCTTGAGTCCCCATCTTTGATATCTTGGCTATGCCCATTAGGTATACTGTTCGGTATACTATTCACAACTTTTGGCTTACGCACAACTACTTTTGGCTCAGACTTGACAGCTGTAGTAATTGTTGATGTAGGCTTTGAGGAAGTAGGGGTACTGCTGGCCGGAGGAGGAGGTGGTGTAGCTACTCGAACCGAGAGTGAGCCTGAACTGTTGGTGGTCGTTGGTGGGATGATTTCAACACCACTCTCATGTCGCTGAAGCCATGCTTTCTTAAGCTTGTGCACATAACCCCCGGCAGGACCTGGACTATTAGATTTCTCCGGTTCTGTCATCTTGTTTGCCCCTGGCGAGGAGCTGTTTTCAGTACGCTGAAGAGTTGGGGTAGTAGCAGCTGGAGGTTGGCTCGGCGGGCGTGAAGCTGGACTTGCAACACGAGACAGGTTGGCTGCAAGAGCTACTGTGTTCTCTACAGTGGTAATTGTAGTAGCAGCAGTTGGATACAGAGGGCTTGGTTCTGATACACGAGACAACAGCGGCTGGTTAGCTGTACTTTCAAATCTGGGTTTCTTTGGATCTTGAGGTGTTGGAGTCTGAGTTCGTCTCTTGCTGGGAGATGCAGCATCCTCACGGGTGCCCAGATCCAGAGGCTGTGTCTGTGTTGGTTGTGGGGACGGGAGTGGGGGAATGTGAGGTGTTGCCACATGGGGGGAAGAAACTGGAGTTATCCTTGCTGGAGGTGGTGGACCTGGAGCTACCACATGTTTATGGTGTGGTGACGGTACTGTGGGCGGATAGATGCGAGCATCATATGGGCTTCTTTCCATGGGTGGCCGCTGTTCATGTGGTGGCATTGGAGGCCTTGATTCAGGAAGTACCCCTCTACCCGAATGAGCTGGAGGTGGTCCTCCCACACCACTGGCTTTGCTTGTCAGGGGCAGAGGTTGTGGAGGTCTGGAGTCAGGACGGCACACTGGAGTACCTGATGTTATGCCAGGCTTGCCGTAGATTTGTGGTGGCGGAGAGCTCACCTTCGACTTAGCAGAAACTGACGATACATGTAATGGATTGGGAACCAGCCCAGCGGTTATAAAATTAGGAGGGTAAGTGGTGGGAGGGGGTTTCACCCCTGGGGGATAGTATCGGTCAGGATGTGCTGGTGAAGGTGTGGAGTGCGGAGAAGACTGTGGTTGTCTAGCTTTGGTCAACTCTACACTGTGGGGCAAAGTAGTCTGAAGATGCGAGGTGCTACTTCTGTGTAAGGAGGGAGATGGTTCATGTGGTTTGTACGCTGAACCAGGTGGGTATGGACTAGACCTTTCTGGGGGCCGCTGCTTGGGACTTATAGAATGTGGAGGGGCTTTTTCATACTTGATCTCTGGCTGGATAATGACTGATGTCTTGTCCCGTGGGTCAGCGTAGTGCAGGTAGGGGACCCTCTCTGTGTGGGGAGGTTTGGCCTCTTTGGGTAGATAATTTGGTGGATAGGTGGCCAAGTTGAAGCTTGGATCAGCAAGTTTGGGCAACCCAGAGGGAACCGCAGGCTTCTCTGAAGGTTTACTGGAGTGTGCTGGTGGAGGATACCTAATCTTTGCTAAGGAATCCCGATTCCTATCTGTATCACGAAAAGCTTTGTATATGCTTTCCTGCACCATCTTCTCTGGCTCATGTACACGGCGTATAGCTTCTTCCTGACGCTGCTGTTGTTGTTGCTGCTGCTGTTGCTGTTGCTGTTGTTGCTGCTGCTGTTGCTCCAAAAGACGTCGATCCTCCATTGCATCTATCCTCTCCGTTTTGACCAAACCAGACAGAGTATTCCATCCACCAACCTTCTGAAATTACAATAATGAGGTATGAGCATAGAAATATCTGGCTTCATTCAATTCTTTTTTAAGACTTCAGTTTCATGTCTTTCTGGGTAGGTTAAGTAGGAAAAGTTCATATAGCAAGCTAGAATTGAGTGAATCCCTCTTCAGTATAGAAATAAAAAGCATATTGATATTTAATTTTGATGAAGTTATCAGGTTTCTTTCATTGAAAATTGAAACAAAACAGTCTAAGATCAGATGAAATAAATATAGTATGGAGCAACTTCTTGACACTGAATTGAAACAACAACCATAAAGAACAAAGAAATTTTGGGAAAAATAAAGCTCTGACAGTAAAACATCTCACACAAAAAGCAGGTCCCTATAGTGAACTCTGTACACCATAATAAAACCATCCATGACAATGTGGCAGCCACACAAAGGCAAAGGCTACAAGCCAGGCCAAGAATAATTGCACAACCCTCATGGGTAGGAGCTGTCCCGATTGAACCTTATCATTCATTTTTGTCATTATACATTACTCTTACTTTAGGTCATCAATTCATTTACCCTTTCAATTTAACAAATAAACTTCTGCATGCAATTTCTCATGCTTTCCCCTTTCCCCTTCTACATTACACACAATGGTTAAAACAAAACCACACAAGCTTCAGCCTGACAGACAGCCCTACTCTTTATCCTGGCCTGAGCAGTGGTCACATACAGCCATTGACTGTGGCTGTGATAGAGTTCTTTTCCTTATCACTTACAGAGCAATCAAATAACAATGTTCATTCATTTGGACGAGGTACTAACACTATGAGCAGCCAGTGTGGAGTTATCACGTGATGCGGTCGTCCGTACCTGGGCGTGCGCTTGGGCCTGGTAGGCTTTACTGTGTGGTGTCATGAGAAGGGGGTGGTTGTGAGATGGGTGGTTGGAGGGATGGTGGTGGTTGGTCAAGCCGTGGACGTAATAGGCCTGGTTGAGGTTCTCGGCTGGCATGTGGCGGACAGTCTCTCCACCGTGCTACAATAGACCATATACCCCATCAGACATGTCTCCCCACCCACTAAAGCCTACAGCCATCTCATCCAGCAGAATGAAATCAACATGTACTAAGGTTATGGTAAAATAATAATAATTACGAATAATAAAAAAATAAAAAAATATGAGGTCATCACAGAAAGATATGGAAAATGTAAAATTCAAAGGCACATGAAAATAGGCTTCAGTTTCCTCAATTTGAAGTCGGACAATTCTGAAATAAGTAGGAACATGTGAGATCATCTTTGCCCTTTGGTAAAGAAAGAGGAAAAACACGAAAAAATAGAAGTAGAGAACATAAAAACATCAACTGATTTTTATGAATTTAATGTTACAACAAACCACCACTGAAAAAGAATTTACTTGAAAAATAAAATTTCTAAAAGGAAGTAACTCAGCCTATTACAACATCAGTACAGGGAAAAACATTTGACAATTGCTGGTCTCCAGGCAGTGCAGGAACAGTCTGGATTCTTTCTACACGCAAGATCAAATCATTCAAAGATTCATGTTACACACACAAAAGAGAACATAAAAAAGCAAATTCAAGGTAAATCTCAAAACATTAAAGGGATGTCAACATCTTAACAGAGGTAATCAAAAGACATCGATAAGCAAGGGGGATCTTGTGGGAATCAAATAGTCTATTTCTTTTCTTTTCTATCAAAGGCAGAATTTCTATGGCTTGGGGTTTTAAGTGTGACAAGTACCTAAGGAATTTTCAAAAATGGGCAGAGAAAGGTAAACAGACAAGATCTGAGAGAGCTACACTGGAAAAGGATGGAAGGAATGCACAGATAAAAGTGAGAATGAGTAATGGATGAAGAGGGGGAGAAAGAAAGAGGGGGAAATATCTGGGCAATAGTGTCTTGAATCATGGCTGCCATTCATGTCCCCTTATAGGTTGCTGAGCACATTCACAAGAGGTACTACTAGGGGCTGAGAAGTGCAATGCAAGCCTTCATTAATTTTAATGAGCAAAAAGGTATTCGTATGCCAAAAGGACAGGAAAAGTATGAGGTCTTGTGTAAAATTATTACTGATGATTTCATAGTGTGTGAATCCTCAAGATATACGGATGAAGTAAAATTAATAAAAACATTTGGCTAAGTGCCCCACAGATATCTAAAATCATAAGTAAACATCCTAATTAAGTCTAATGTTGTCCATGTCAAATAAGTGTACTGTACTGTCACAGTTCCTATGTCATAGTTCAAGCTATATCACAAACATATTCCACATACGTGCTCTGAAAATTTGGTGTACGTGGCACGAATGTAAAGGCTATATCTGAAGCTCTTTAAATTTCATGAAGCACACACAAATCATAAACATGGTCACAGTCTCATCTCTTTCCCTGAAGTCCCTGTTGAGTCAATTACGTAACATAATCAACGCATCTGGAGGATTCTGGTGATTATCAACACTAGTCAATTCACCTCAGGTTTAACAGAAGAGATATGCCTCAACCTAATATATTTTCTTTACAAATACCAACAAGCACTGTTGATCTTTTTTCTGTTTGTTTTTTAGGACAGTTCCTATCAACAAATATATTCAGATCACTACAGTAGCTCTTATTTTTAAATTGAAGATATCAAAAGCGCTTTGCTGTATAATTATTCAACAGTGCCAATTTCATTTACATATAGTGTGATCACTTAAAAACGTTAAGCAGTAAAACTGTGTGTGTCAGTCTTCCCCATTCTTGGTCTTTGTCTATGATTCAACTACATTACACTCAAAAACAGAAAGAATAAATACTAACAATGCCTTGATGATCTATCAGTTCTAAAATGCAAATAGCTATTAAGACAATAAGCTAGTTCTATCCTTCCCAGAAGTCTAAATGTTTTATCAAAAAGAAATAAAATCTATCTTCATTTCCTAGAGTACAGATTTCAAAATCTGTTGTGTATCACTTCACACAGTATTTAAACAATCTGGTTAACCTCACTCCAGCAATGCCTGTTTGACCTCCTAGTGTAACCAGTCACCTTCCTAGTTTTGTAAGCCAAAATACCAGACTTCAACCTGACCCAAATTGTGGTCCATTATCCAACATTCAATATTGTCTGTATCTAGCATATATTGGACCTTACAAAGTATTCCTCCAGTGCTGAACAAGTTTGTCACTTCCTACTTTTCCCATGCATGTCTGTCTCAAATGCTATCTTATACTTAATCTTTTCTCAATCTCAGAAAATGAGTAAACTATATAAAATAAACTGAATATCAGAGAATGAGAAGAAAATACTACTTAAATTAAAGGAATAAATTTCATTCGACCCATCTCTGTGCTGGACCACTTTCTCTCACTAAAACAACTTTTTGCCTTCTTGTCCCATCAGAACACGACCACACCCAGTTCTTCCTAACTCAACACCCACAATTGCCTGGGGCCATCCTATCACATTCAATAGTTCATCCACCAGTCCATTTACTGGTTGGCAAACTTGAGTAACTGTTCATCATCTCTGTTGGTTGAATATACCAAATATTAATACTGTTGTACTGATGTCTTCCTTTTGCTTTTGCAGTCTCCTTACCACTCTCCTGATCACTATTCTTTTAACTGTTCCTTGAACTGTTTGACCAAGTGCTTTCTGTGTGTCCAATGTGCTGCTTACTAGCTTACTAACCTGATTTTACAACTGATTCCATCAATGGCTGCATCACATAAACCCAGTCTCTCCTCTTACCTTCTCATCATTCCCTTCCTTTCCACCCCTTCCTTTTAACTTTCAATGGCTTTTCTACCATTTGCAAATAGCCACAAATGAGTGTGGCTTTAACAAACAACACTAGCCTGGTCGTGTTGAACATTTACCTTGTGCTGGGCCAGGCGGAAAGTCTTGTTGAAATGCTGGTCCACCTGGTACTGCTGACGCTCCTTCTCCTCCTGTTCTCGTCTCTCCTTCTCTCTCCTCTCCCTCTCCCGCTCCTCTCTTTCTCTCCGTTCTCTCTCTGTTTTTTCACGCTCCATTTTCTCCTTGGCAAGACGTTCCTTTTCCCGAACTTCTGCCTCACGCCTGGAAGAGAATAATTATATTGTTTATTTTATATTGAAAGAACTATAGTATAATGATATACAAACTATTTCCTAAGCAATAGCTAACTCTAATACCTGACCATTTATTGATGGCCCTTCTAATATTAATAACAAATATGTACCACAATAATGATCTAATCAGAATTATCACACAAGAGCACATATTCAAGCAAGAAAGCAAATGTAACACAATATGTTTTCCTTTAACAAAAAAAAAAAAAAAAAATGCTGACCCCAAAAATAAAGACAAAGAGTTCCCTCATCACGGTTCTCAGTGAAGCTTTTGTGCTTCATCACAAATACCAATCAGACCTTAGCATAAAGAGGGAAGTGCCTTGGGGAAATTTGGTATTCCCAGCCTGTAACAGTTTTGAGGAAAAAAGAAGATAGAAAAACTGTGGAATTCAGGTTCCACTTCAGGATGTAAAGTCCATGAGATTCCTCGTTAGCTTGTGCAAATGAAACTATTATATCCATGTGTGTGTGTACCAGCCCGCCTGTCCATGTATGTATGTCTGTATGTTTTTTAGGATTACACAGTGGTACCAAATAGCAAAAAGGCAACTGAAATAAGGAAGTTGGAAGAGGATGGGGAGGCTTGAGATAAAAGGCATAAAACAAGAAAATAAAAACACTTGAACTGAAGTTCTGACAAAAGAAACATCATCAGCCAAAGCATAATTATCGTTTCAACATTCCATCAAACCCGGCCACTGAACCCTCTTAGGCTTTGCAGTCTGAGAGAGGACTTGCATTTGTAACTCATAAAGACTAGACTACACATAATAATTCTCAGCTGCTATACATCTCTTAATGTATTAGTGAAAAAGATAAAAAGTAAAAAATAATAATGAAGATGAATTATCGAGTCAAGACAGTAAGAAAAACTGACTTTGCTGCTTCTTGCAATGGATAATCAATATACTGTCTTGCAAGTATGCAGCATCAAAATAAATGAAGTTCTTCTGAAGCTCTGAACATAAAAAGATTTGTAAAAAGAAAGAAGAGAAGGAAAGAAGAAACCTTGGCAGCTGACAAATGTTCCGATTCTCTCTCCCACAATTATCTGAGAAAACTTAAGTATAACAACAAAAAAAAAAAGGGAAAGAAGCAAACATAAGAGCACTAAAAAGAAGAATAACTACAAAACAAACAACTACATTCCAACAAAGCCTTGCGTAAACAGTGCAACATTTTATTACACCAGAGCTTCTAATATCAAACTCATCATAAGAAACTGCAGCTGCAAATGCACACATCCTTGCACACTCATGTTCAAACAAACAAAACCACAAAAACAGGTTCTTGGAATGCTTTTACCATATACTGAACAATTCTTGCATGAACACTCTTGCCTTTCATTCTCTTTCTCCGCTTTGACAAGACACAAAGATTACAGGGCACCTGACAAACGGCGACTGACACAGCACAAGGTGTTGGTATTTGGAGATTTACAAACAATGGTGAGAAAAGATTGGGTGTGCCCCTACATTCTTCCAAATGCCTCTTCACTTAAGAAAGAAGGGGAAGACAAGAGGGTGAGAGGATGGAGGAGGAAGAGGAGGAAGGAGAGGAACAGGAGAAAGGAGAGCAAAAAGGAGGAAGGAGGAAAAGGAGGAAGGAGAAGAAGAGGGGGGGGAGGAGGAGGAGGGAGAGGAGGAGGAGGAGGGAGAGGAGGAGGAGGGAGAGGAGGGAGAAGGAGGAGGAGGTGTAGGAGGAGGGGTAGGAGGAGGAGGAGGAGGAGGAGGAGAGAGGAGGAGGAGGAGGAGGAGGAGGAGGAGGAGGGGTAGGAGGAGTAGGAGGAGATAGGGGGGGAGGAAGAGGAGGAGGAGGAGGGGTAGGGGGAAAAGGAGGAGGAGGAGGGGTAGGAGGAAGAGGAGGAGGAGGAAGAGGAGGAGGAGGGGTAGGAGGAAGAGGAGGAGGAGGAGGGGTAGGAGGAAGAGGAGGAGGAGGAGGGGTAGGAGGAAGAGGTGGGAGGAGGGAGAGGAGGAGGAGGAGGGAGAGGAGGAGGAGGAGGGGTAAGAGGAAGAGGTGGGAGGAGGGGAGAGGAGGAGGAGGAGGGGTAGGAGGAAGAGGTGGGAGGAGGGAGAGGAGAAGGAGGAGAAGGAGAAGGAGGAGGAGGAGGGAGGAGGAGGAGGAGGAGGAGGAGGAGGAGGAGGAGGAGGAGGAGGAGGAGGAGGAGGAGGAGGAGGAGGAGGCGGAGGGAGAGGACGACGAGGAGGTGGGAGAGTAGGAGGGAGGGAGGGGAGGAGATGAGAGAGGGGAAGAGGAGAGAGAGGGGAGGGGGAGATTAGAGCAGGAACACTGAAATGAGGTTGTAGTAGTAGTAATAGGAAAACAAACAAAAGATGAAATGCCAAATAAGCAAAAATAAAAATAAAAAGGAGAGCACTTCCAAGTCCTCTTGTGTCACAGGAATAGCAGCGGCGGGGCTTCCCTTACTCAGAAGATCTGTAACTCAGACCCTCTCAACTCAGGTTGGCGTGTGCTGTGCAGTGACAAATAAATTGCCACCCTCGGACCGCTAACCTTATTAAAGCCCTCACACACACACACATACACACACACGTACACACACACAAACAAACACACACGTACACACACACACTCACACGCATTCCCCTTAACCAATCCCAGCATCAAGCAACTACCCGGGCCATGAATTCGCAGAAATATGTACAAATCACTAAATTTCCCACCGAATTCCCGCCCGTGCGCTCGTCACCGCTGAAGATTCGATCCTTTCCCAGGAGACTTTTCCAATTAAGACGTCTCTTTACCTATTCACGATTCCCGTAATGACAACAGGTCCTGATCAATACCTCAAAGAGAGGTGGATCCTTAAAGCTGTGAGCTCGCTTTCTGACCTTGGACCTGTGGGCTTAGCCGGAGAATCGCTTCTGAACACACCAAAAGGTCACCCATTGACCCCTTTCTTTCTGCTTCAAACCTTCGAATCTTTCTCTCCGTAATAACAGAGAGAGAGAGGCTTTCACTCTTACTCTACTCACCCCAAATGCACACACGTTCAATGGCGAACGTGCCTACTCTAACAGCGATTTCCTAAGCTCGCCAGACCAGTTAAATTCCCCAATAAAGAAGTGGGAAATATCAACCCTCGACGCAAAATGGCCCTTGCGGTTTCTCGTTTTCGCTCACAAATCGGATTTTACTTCATGCCAAGATCGGTCTGAAAGTCCCTTCACACAACAAAGTACAGTTACCGCTGAATCATTTCGCGCGAGATGCCACGCCATATATGCGAGGCCGAATCTCACCCTCCCCTCATGTCTCGTCCATTATTACTCAAGCATTACCGAACGCGTAACACTTCACAAAGAGAGTGGAAGTGCGAAGGAGCGAAGAGGACGGGAGGACGGGGAAGGTGCAGGAGAAGGGGGGAAGGGATGTGGAGATAATAAAAGAAAAGATAGACATGGGGAGAGGAGAAAAATAGTGGGGGGAAGGGCGAGAGGGGGGTGAGTGAGAGAGAGAGAGAGAGAGAGAGAGAGAGAGAGAGAGAGAGAGAGAGAGAGAGAGAGAGAGAGAGAGAGAGAGAGAGAGAGAGAGAGAGAGAGCGGAAATACCAGCCTGCCGCCTGCTGATCGCGACCGTGCGAGCAGCTCAACCGCTCCCCACCCTTACCACCCACCTTTAGAGACCTGCTCCCACACAATTAAAATCTTCTCCCTATGTATGTCTCCGCCTCGCCTTCTCACCCATCCTATTCATTTCAATCTCTCTCTCTCTCTCTCTCTCTCTCTCTCTCTCTCTCTCTCTCTCTCTCTCTCTCTCTCTCTCTCTCTCTCTCTCTCTCTCTCTCTCTCTCTCTCTCTCTCAGCACCCCCTGACAAGCAGCCAAGGGGAAGCCGCCCAGCACTCGCCAACTCGACGGCAGCTCCCGCCGCCCGTGCCCGCCCAAGCACCGTGTGAAGCTGCCAGTTGATCCCTCTTCTCCAGGCAAGTTGCCACTGCTACTGTCAACAAGTAGCAACTTGACTTCACTTCCGTGCCAACACTTGCATGTGTAGTCTGCTTGCCTTCCAAGCTCCGAAGGAAAAACGGAGAGGAAGTGCAGACAGACAGTGGGTAAGCGATAAGGCGAAGCAGATGTAATAGAGTGAAGAGGCGAGGGGATGAAAGAGAAGACCGAGAGAGCAACAGACAAAAACTGAGTGTCCGCGGAGAGAAGCAAAGGCAACCGATAAAGGGGACGGGATGCAAACGGAAAAGTAAAGGACGTGGGAATAGGATGCACAAGATATGATAAAGACGAAAGCACTAGAGAAGAAATAAGGGAAGAGAGAGGAGAAGAGAAAAGGAAGAGAGAAGGGGAGAAACCAGAGTGGGAGCCACAAGGTGTAGTGGTGACGGAGGCAGGCAGGCAGACGCTGCTGGGTCGGGCGCCTCAAGGTCATGGGAAGGTCTTTATGTTGTCTGAAACTCCAGCAACTCCCTCGCCCTATCCTCACCCGGCAGTACTTCTCTGGGCCGCCTTCGCCTTTGTAGTACTTCCCTCACCCGTTCCTCGTCCCCCCTTTCACCCCCACACCTTCCCCACCAGCTGTGCATCCGGGTACTCCAGTCCTGCAGTAGCGAGTCCAATCTTCAAACGAGACACATTCCACAAAGCCCTTCTTTTCCTACTATGCACCATCTTCCACACACACCCACACGTACCCTCCTCACTAACATCACGACTTCGCTACCTCTTCACAATGAGCAAACCTTTTGAACTGAGCATGACAAATACGGGCTCAGGAAATAACTACCACGGTTATATCCCCTGATTGATACAAAACAACCAATAATCCCCCAATAAGACAATCACCAAATTCCCTTGGTAATCACGAAACAACCCATTAGCGTAAGCGGTCTTTACTTTCCCTTACTATAATATAATACAATACTGTATATTCAGGTTAGAACAGGATGAAAAGCTTTGTCTTTGACCTTAATCAGATAT
>NC_091550.1:51731261-51736261 GCF_042767895.1 Penaeus vannamei
CCCTCCCAAATAATCTCCCTCGCCCTTTCTCCTTCCCTTTCGTCATTTTTTCTTCCCTCTATCCTCTCCCTGTGTGTGTGTGAGGGTTCTTTCAGGCCGTGTGTGTCCCACGATTCCAGTGAAGTCGAAATCTCACATATCCGAGGAAAATCGCCCATGTACGATAGGGAACAACATAACGTCAGTTTTATGCGCTCCGAGGCTAAACGTTGGCGTTGCTGACGTCATGCTCTTTCTACCCCCCCCTCCCCCTACCTCAAACTATCAAAACGGGTGTCAGCGCTGACCCGACTTTGCTTTCTTACCCTCCGACCTCTTGGGAGAGCCGCCAGTCTCGCTTCGAAATATCATTCGCTTATTTTTCTCCCTGTATCTAATCTCGCGCCTCTTATCTCCTCTCCCCCTTTCTCAATAACTATTCCAATTTTCCTCGTCACCGTACCTGTTATCGCGATTGTAGGCATTTCCACCAAAAAGAAACGCAGTAATAAATAAATAAATCGATCTACACCACCAAATCACAACCCGACCGCCTCCCACCCACTAGTCACTTCCCACCTTGACAAAACCTCCTCAAACATGAAAGAAATACTTCGAGTGGGATTTACCACGCACAGAATAACGAAAAACTTGTGCCTTCCGGACTTCCACCTCGATAAAGGCTTATCGTCGCCGGGATAAGCCTCCCCTCCCCCCCCCCCATTATGAACTGAACAGTGGCCATTTACGTAAGCGCGTAGAAGTAGTAGTAGGTTCGCCACACGCTTTTTTCTCTCTATCGTATCTTCTCGCCTATTCACTTCCAAATCTCTCTCTATCTCTCTCTCTCTCTCTCTCTCTCTCTCTCTCTCTCTCTCTCTCTCTCTCTCTCTCTCTCTCTCTCTCTCTCTCTCACACACACACACACACACACACACACACACACACACACACACACACACACACACACACACACACACACACACACACACACACACGGGAGTTTCCCCAGTCAAATTTCCGATCCCCCTCTCCCTCCACCAACACACTTCCCCGCCAATACTCCCCCTCACCACAAACTATTACTCCCCCCCCCTCTCCTTCTACCAAACACTTCCAAGAATCAGCTGGCAAGAGTGAACAACCCTACCAACTCGCTCCGAAGGACCAACACAGACGGCCGATCTCTACAACCCCCGGGGCTCCGTGTAACCCTCCCATATTGGCCGTGATCAATAGCCTTAAGAGAGGTGGCTAACTGTCTGAGGGGGAGAAAGGGCGGGGAGACAGGAGGGAAGGAGGGAGGAGGGGAGAGAACTGCGATGGTTGAGTCTAGGCGATATGTCCTGTGTGTGTGTGTGTGTGTGTGAGAAGGAGAGGGAGAAAGGGCGGGAGGGAGAGCGAGAGGGGAGGGGTGTACCGACAGCACTGAGTCACTGAGTCTTAAGCCTTCTTTCTCTTTCTCTCTCCCTATTTCTTTCTCTCTTTCTCTTTCTCTTTCCCTCCCCCCACCCCCACCCCCTCTCTCTCTCACACATCACAGTCACTCACTCTGGCGTTCTAGCGATCCAAGTAACTACAGAACACACTTCAAAACCACATGAAGGAAGCTCACTAGCACTCACACGCCATGCTACCTTCCATTGCGATAAAAACGCGTCCAAAACACTTGCATCATCATTAGAACACACTGACATCAGCATATCTTAATTCCCACTGCCCTCCCAGTAACCGCCACAACACAACATCACGTCACCAATACTTGCATTTGTGGTGACGACACAGCTCACTCCAGCAGTACCAAGAACACCTCACTCTCGCCAACAGTGCATTCCCTCCTCGCCCTCACTCTCTCCCTCTACGCCATTTTTTTTAACCCTTCACACCATCTACACCCCGACTGGATGCATATGTACACATGTTCCAAGTGGCTGCACCGACATCCTCTCCCGAGTGAGGTCGACGAGGCTGACACACCTGCGTGCTTCAGCTCACCTGGCGAAGGGAGAGCCCGTCATGAGCACGGGTAACGGTTGGCCTCATTACCACCATCACACTCACTCATACACACGCTGCTGTGGCTGTGTTCGCCGTGCTCACCGCCTCTACACACCTGCTACTACTCTACGCACATCGACCTCGGCCAAAGGCGTAGATGCTCCACGTCCCTCGCGTACACCTGCGACCAGAACTGCACTCTCGCTACACACACGTGCACACGCACACCGTCGCTACGTACACAGCGTATGCCTGCGAGCACGGCGTCTGGCGCGGCGCTGAGCGAGTGCAGCATGTAGGGTGAGTGGTGCGAGTGCGGGTAGCCAGGGTGACCTCTGTGTCTCCCGCCTCGTGACAGGTCGCAGCGTGTCTGGAGGACTTCTGTGGCAAACCTGGGATATCCACAGCAGGTACAAGCGTGGCGAGCGAGTCACAGCAGCGAAGGGCCAGCTCCGCGGCCGCGTTTCCGTAATTCGGTGTAGGGTGAGTCACAGTGAGTCAGCTCCGTCATCACCAACACGCACACGCACGCGCGGAGAAAAGACATTCACTGAATACTGCAAACTCAAACACACGTTTGCGTGCACAGACACTGAGGAAACTCACACTGCATGGAGCATATGTACATGTACACACGCTGTGACTCACCACCTCAGAACCGGCTCCACGCGAGTTCCTGGGCCGCCACCATCACCATCACACCGACCATCACCACATCCACCATCACGTGCACTATAACGTCGCTATGGCTAGACTAGCTGCAACCGGTGCGGGTCGAGGGATGTGTTGCCACAGCCACAGCAGCGACGCCAGGCCCTCAGCGCCCCTCACAGCACGTCCACACACACACAGCACCTCAGCGGCTCCGATCAGCACCGCGATGACAAGGCCCCGAGTGCGGGATGCAACATTCCCTCCATAGTTTGCCAGGAGACTTGGGGAGTTTTATCACGGGGTTATCGATTGTAGCGAGCCTTGGGGCGAGGGGAGGGAGAGCAGGGGAGCGAGGTGGTGGGCCAGGGTGGAGGGGGAGGGAGGGAGG
Organism: Penaeus vannamei; assembly: GCF_042767895.1. Taxonomy (NCBI): domain Eukaryota; kingdom Metazoa; phylum Arthropoda; class Malacostraca; order Decapoda; family Penaeidae; genus Penaeus; species Penaeus vannamei. Next base: position 51,734,281 of record NC_091550.1, read on the forward strand.
CGGGTGCGGCCCAGTAGTCACTTCCCTGGTGTTACACAGCTCAGGATCAGCCACATGCCCGGGGTCCTGCCTGCCCCCTTCGCTTCATCCCCACCAGGTGAGCCTGGGTGTGGTGGCAGGAGATGCACCACAGAGGAGAGAAGCGCGAAGGAGTGTGTGTGGTGCTACTACAGCTGCTGCTGCTGCCACCACCGCCCAAACAAAGAACACGCTGGGCCTGCCACCACCTTCCACCCACACTCCCGCCTGCAGGGCTCCTCGCCGCCCCTGGCCACACAGTTTCACTCTAACACCACCAACACTACACCAGCTAGGCTATATCCACGTCCAGGGCTAGGGTGGCGAGCATTAGGGAAGCTTGAGGCAACACCACCACCACGCTCTTGTCTCCAGCACACGACGCTTGGTGCCCTCCCTCTCCGCTCTGACCTTGATTCACTTTCCACTGCAAAATCCTCACCGTTTTCGAGCAAAGATCACCTTCACTTACATCATAGTATACGCATACATCACACTGGCATGCGATCCAGGCCGTGTACACTGTAGATCCACATTAAAGGCAGGTAGGTGGCGGGAGTGCGCGTGGCTGGCCTCCCCCTGCTATGTCCACTGTGACGAGACTGCTGGTGCTGGTGCTGGTGTTAGTTGGCGCGGGGCCGGAGAGCGGCGCTGGGGAGGGGGCCGGCCGGGAGGGAGGAGGAGGAGGAGGAGACCCGCGGGAGGGGGGCAGGGAGGGAGAGAGAGGAGGGGCCACCCTACACGCACACACTCACACTCGCTTTACTCACTACACTTCAATGTACTTGGCAATCTGGTAGTAGCGCGCTCTTGGGCCGTTGTTCAGGCGCTTATGACATTATACCAGCCATAGCCATCGGCTCGTTTTCGCTACAAATCCCCAGTCTTCTGAAAATCTGGAATATCAACTCCTTTCCTTGTAGTCAGGTCGCTTTCCCCCCGCTCAACCCCCCTCCCCATCCATCCCTACCTCCTCTCTCTCCCTCCCGCCTGCCGCCGCCGCCGCCGCCTCCTCCTCCTCCCCCTCCTCCTCCTCCTTCTCCTTCTCCTCCTCCTCCTTACCCCAACCCTCCCTGCTCTCCCCGACCCCCCACCCCCGTCTGACTATCTCCCACCCTCTCCCTCCTTCCCAGCCGACACTCCTCCCCCAGACCTTCGCTGCGGTTGTTACCTAATTCTGCCTCCTCACCTTCACCTCCCTCTACCACCATTCTGTTTCGCTCCTTCACGTGGATGGAGTAATGGACGACGAGGGAGGGGGCGTGAGGTGGACGACGGGGAAGGGGCAGGGGGCGGTGGATGGGCGAGGAAGGAGAGCGGAGAGCGGTGGATGGGGAAGAGGCCAAGACGGTGGAGGTGGTTGTTGGGTGGTTTGGCTGGCGCGAGTTGACAACCCTCCGCCACTACCAGCCCGTGGACCGTTGTGCCGTGTGCCGCAGAAACAGCCCTGCTTCATCCACTCCTCCACTCGTTCGTGGAAGGAGAAACGCGTCATCCACATCGCTCGCTGTACAATACGAGCATCACAACATTACACGTAACCCCCCTCCCCCCCCCCCGAATCTTGTAGGAAATATAGTAAAATCGAAAACCTAGAAAAAAGCAAGACATTTAAAAGTATTACTACCTCGCCTCGATGCAGATGCCAAACCTATTACGAAATCCAACCTCATCAAAGTCACTCTATCACCACCTCTCCTCCACCAGCACGCGCGCACCACACACGTTCCATCCATCCATCCATCCATCCATCCATCCATCCATCCATCCATCCATCCATCCATCCATCCATCCATCCATCCATCCATCCATCCATCCATCCATCCATCCATCCATCCATCCATCCATCCATCCATCCATCCATCCATCCATCCATCCATCCATCCATCCACGGGCTCTGACGCCACAAATGCTGAACACTAAGCACTCCTCGGAGGTCTTCTCTCTCTGAAATGCCCCCTTT
>NC_091550.1:51741261-51743761 GCF_042767895.1 Penaeus vannamei
GAAGAGAGAGGAGAGAGAGGAATGAGTGAACCTCCCTCACGTATTCATCAAGTCCAAAATAAAAATGAATGACTGTATGACTGACTGAATGAGAGCGCGAACGAAGCGAACGTGTAAGGTAAGTACTCCCCACCCCCGCCGCCGTCCACCTGGCTCCCTCCCCTTCTCCTCCTCCCTCCCCTTCCCTCCCCTCCCCACCCGTCCACCACACCCAGCAGGATCTGACCCAAAGGTAAAGGACCTTCCACACGCTCCTTTCTGCCTCGTCCTTCCGCACGCACGCTCGCTCGCTCACTCACTCAACTCACACTCAAGCTTACTCACACCCTTATTCACACGCACACTAAATCACACTCAAACTTACTCACCCTGATTCACACTCAGACTTACTCACACACACATATTCACACTCAAACTTACTCACACGCACTGATTCGCACTCAAACTTACTCACACACTCACTAAATCAAGCTTGCTCACTTACTCACTCACACTCACTCACAAAATCGGATTCCCCTCCTCCATTTAAACCCTAATCTGCCGCACAACTTTATTCAAATTCACTGTGTATATTCACACGCACGCACGTAACATAAATATGTAAATAAAAAAAATAAAAATAAAAAGCAAAAAATGCAATATATCAAACGCGGATAATCTTGTAAATAACCCCGCTGGTTGCACGTTGCAGTCATGTTGCATAGCACGAAAATGCACCACCGGCCACACGCACATCTAGAATTCCTAAGGCGATCGAAGACAGTTTATCATTCTCATTATCTTTATTATTATTATTATAATTATTATCATTATCATTATCATTATCATTATTATTATCATCATTATTATTATTATCATTATTATTATTATTATCATTATTATCATTATTATTATGATCATTATTATTATGATCATTATAATTATGATCATAATTATCATTCTTATTATTATTATTATCATACTTTTTTTGCTTGGAACCTAGATGCATTCACCTTAAATAAAAGAGGTAATTGGAAAGTCCAGTCTTACACACACACGCACACGCTCTCACACATACGTACATGCAGTCCCGATATAGTTTAGGGGAAAAAAACACCATCTCACTTGCTCCAATTACATGTACAAAACCCGCACCGACATGCTTCGATGAACGACCAACGACCACGTCATCATCGTCACACACACACAAAAAGAAAGAAAGAAAAAAGAAACATACGGTTACATCGATTGGTAGAATGATCGACAGCTAAATGGATAGATGGATGGATGGAGAGACAAATAGATAAACCGACAGACAATGAGAGAGAGAGAGAGAGAGAGAGAGAGAGAGAGAGAGAGAGAGAGAGAGAGAGAGAGAGAGAGAGAGAGAGAGAGAGAGAGAGAGAGAGAGAAACACACACACACACACACACACACACACACACACACACACACACACACACACACACACACACACACACACACACACACACACACACACACACACCCCACACTCACCCCCACACACCTACCCCCAACCCCCCCCCACACACACACACCTACCTCCACCCCCACCCCCCACCACACACACACCCTTGCCTAGACGATCTAAGATCAGCAAGCGGGTATCCCAAGTGACGTCACGGGAATGCCTCATGCAGAAACACGCGCGGGATGGCTACCAGTGATACGCTAATTAGCAAGGAGTGGAGGGGGACATCAAAAGAAAATGAGGATGGGAAAGGAGGTTTGGAAGATTACGAGGATTAGGAAGGGGAGGAGGAGGAGGAGGAGGAGGAGGAGAAAGAGGAGGAGGTTGAAAAGGAAGACGGAGAGGGAGAGGAGGAGAAAGAGGAGGTTGAGAAAGAAGACGGAGAGGAGGAGGAAGAGGAGGAAGAGGAACACGGAGAGGAGGAGGAGGAGATGGAGGAGGGGAAGAAGAAGAAGGAGCAGGGAGAGAAGAGAAGACGAAAACACCAGAGAGCGGAAACGGAAAACGCCAGGAACTCTAGCGTTAAATACCAGAAAACAAATGTAAGAAACGAGGAAGAAAAAAACAAACAAAAAATGGAGAAAGGAGACAAAGCAGAAGAACCCCACTGCCCTTCCCCTTCCCCCTCCCTCCCCCTCATCTTTCTTTAGCCTAGCATTAACAAGGTGTAGCAGTAGTAGGTGGATCCTCGGCGTGGGGAACTTACGACCTGAGCTATTTTTGAGTACGACCGGTGCCAACAAAGACCCTATCCTGCCCCCCGGCCCTATCTATCCCTTCCCTGCCCTCCCCTCTCCCACCTTTCTCTTTTTATATATATATTTTTTTCTTTCCTCTCTGTCTCCCTCCCCATCTCCTTATCTCATCTTTGCTTCCTATCCATTCCTCCCTCTACTCTCCCCTTGCCTTACCTGACGCGCCCCCTCCACCCACGACCCCCCCAGCGAGCATCAGAGCAATGCACCTAAAATCGGCCGCCAGTCGCACCGCCGCCGCCTTGGACTCACGTGCTGTCGCCACTCAGTACCT
>NC_091550.1:51748761-51758761 GCF_042767895.1 Penaeus vannamei
GTCGGATCAATCCCTTCTCTCTCTCTCTCTCTCTCTTGCTCTCGCGCTCACTCACTCGCTCTCTCTCTCGCTCTCGCGCTCACTCACTCGCTCTCTCTCTCGCTCTCTCTCTCTCTCTCTCTCTTCTCTCTTCTTCTCTCTCTCTCTCTCTCTCTCTGTCCCCCCTCTCCAAACCAATCCTTCTCTCTCTCCCCGTCTCTTTCCCACCCTCTCTCTCTCCCAACAATGAAATCAACGGCCCTTCCATTTTCTTTGTTTTGCCAGCGAGACCGTTCGTCAACGTACATGCTTCCCCCCTTCCTCCATTCTCGGCCGGGAAGATGACTGCTCGTGCATTCTCTTCCCCCCTCCCCCCCACACACCTCCCCTTCCGTCTTCCTTCCTCCTCCCTCTCCCCCTCCCGGCCGAGTGAGTGCGAGTGTACAACACACCCAACCTGCACCACGCCTTATACGGAGACTGCCCGGCATGGTCTCCCTTCCCCTCTCCCCTCCCTACCCTTCCCCTCTCCCTAAAGATCCTCCTGCTCTCCTCCCATTCCCTCGCCCCCTCCTTCCCAACCCCTCCTCTAAACCTCCTCCCCTACTACTTTGCATGTAAATGCACAGACAGGCGCACACACATACATACACGCAAATATACACATGCAGACACACACTCACACCCTAACACACACACAAGGGGACGATAAATGCCCTCACGCCTATGTACGCCTCACAACGACGACAACCGCCAGCCAACAGACGAGGATTAAGGATGCATTAGCAGCATCCAGACATAGGGTTCGCTATAACAGGGTCGGGGCAATGCGGTCCGGATAGCGGGGTCCTGAAAAACCGGATTTTTTTCTTTTTTATTATTATTTTTCTTTCGAGCGGACACTTCGTTACAGCGACAGGTAGTGGCGGAGGAGGGGGGAAGGGGAAGGGGAAGGGGAAGGGGAAGGGGAAGGGAGGGGAAGGGGAAGGAAGGGGATGGGGAGAGAGAGAGAGAGAGAGAGAGAGAGAGAGAGAGAGAGAGAGAGAGAGAGAGAGAGAGAGAGAGAGAGAGAGAGAGAGAGAGAGAGAGAGAGAGAGAGAGAGAGAGAGAGAGAGGAGAGAGGAGAGAGGAGAGAGAGGAGAGAGAGAGGAGAGAGGGAGGGAGGGAGGGAGGGAGGGAGGGAGGGAGGGAGAGAGAGAGAGAGAGAGAGAGAGAGAGAGAGAGAGAGAGAGAGAGAGAGAGAGAGAGAGAGAGAGAGAGAGAGAGAGAGAGAGAGAGAGAGAGAGAGAGAGAGAGAGAGAGGGAGAGAGAGAGAGAGAGAGGGAGAGAGAGAGAGAGGAGGGAGAGGAGGGAGGGAGGGAGGGAGGGAGGGAGGGAGGGAGGGAGGGAGGGAGGGAGGGAGGGAGGGAGGGAGAGAGAGAGAGAGAGAGAGAGAGAGAGAGAGAGAGAGAGAGAGAGAGAGAGAGAGGAAGAGAGAGAGAGAGAGAGAGAGAGAGGAAGAGAGAGAGAGAGAAGGAAGAGGGAGGGGTGGGGGGCCAAAGACGTGACTGAGGGTCGGGAATGTGGCGGAATAAATCTCGCATAGAATAACCAAACCCGGGTAGTGGGGAGTAGCATGATGCGTCCCAGGACACAGGGAGTGGGGAGCAGGGGGAGGGGAGGACTCTGACCTGGGGAGCTAGTCCTGGATGGTCGCACTGCCAAATCGAGGAGGAAAAACGAGACAAATAATGTTGAAAAGTGGACAAATAATGTGATAAAGTGGACGAAAACGATGACGAAGACGCGCTAAAGAAATCACAGTCTTTCCTCGTGTTTCCTTGACCACTTTCCGGAATCTGTGAGCGGCTTCATCAGGATGTATCTATCTCTCAGCCTCTCATTTCTTATTCAGTCAAGGCACACCGAGTCCCTCCCCACCTCCCTCCCTTTGGTTCCCCCTCCTCCCCCCCCATCCTCCCTTTCCCTCTCCCTCTCTCATTTTTCCTCCTTTAACCTCTCTTTCTCATCTCCTTCCTCTCTCTCCTTCCTATCTTTCATCTCTCTCTCTTTCCCTTCTTTCCTCCCTTTCTCCCCTCCTTCTCCCTCCTTTACTTCCTTCTCTCTCTCTCCCTTCTTTCTCCCTCTCTCACTCCTATTTTTCATTTTCCCTATCTCCCTCCCTATTTTCCCTCTCTTTCCTTCCTTCCCTTCTTCTCTCCCTCCCTCCTTAACTCCCCCTCTCCCATTCAATTTCCATCTTCAAACTCATTCACAAAAACTAAACCCCCTGAATTCAGCCTTTCGATCTTTTTGATTTCTTTCTCTCTCTCGCTCTCTCCCTTGCACGCATTCTCTTCATTCCAAACCCTTCCTCTTCCTCCTTCCCCTCCCCCTCCCTCCCCCCCTCCAAGCAACCAAACAAACAAGCAGAGCAAAAGCGGTTCCTGGGAGGGTGACCAGCGCGACTTGCAATCTCCATGAAAGCAGCACGAGTTGGTTCACAGGACGGGTTGATTCACGGGTTCCAGGGGGAGCCACGGACTCCCCAAGAAGCTGTTGGCCGAGTCCGTCCGAAAGAGGGGTTAGGGGAGAAGCAAGAGGAGAGGAGAGAAGAGGGAAGAAGAGAGAGGGTGAAGAGGGAGAAGAAAGAAAGGAAGGAGGAGGGTTAAAAGGAAAGTGAAAAGGGGAGATGAGGGGGTGGGAGGAAAGGAGGATAAAGAGAAGGGAAAGAGTGAAGAAGGGAGAAAATAGGGAAGGAGGAAGAGAAGGGAGGAAATACACCATAAACAAGCGCAGAGGAATATAAGCGCCATGAGGGGAAAGGTGCACTACTCCTGCCCATACGTCGGCTGATGACGAGAGCTTGCCCAGCGCGTCAGAATTCTGTATCCGGTAAGATGTGGGTACGAGTTGGTATCACCTTGGGGGACATGGCCTTCACACCTCTCGCGGGTAACGAACATTTCTCTGAGGGTCCAAAATGAGAGAGACAAAGAGCAGACAAGAAGGGAGAGTGAGTGAAAGAGAGAGAGAGAGAGAGAGAGAGAGAGAGAGAGAGAGAGTGAGTGAGTGAGTGAGTGAGTGAGTGAGTGAGAGAGAGAGAGAGAGAGAGAGAGAGAGAGAGAGGGGAGGGGGGATGCCGCGACAACCACAAGAGGGAGAGTCTGCACTTGAATAATAACAATTGGCTTGCCTCCAAAACAGCCATTTGTTCTTGCCTCGTTTCCTTGCCGCGGAATCTCTCAGTTTAGAAGAGCTTACCTATCAATAGACTCTTCATTCCTCACCTTGGTCGGTCGGTCTCTGTGTCTCTCTCCTTTCTTTCTTTCTTTCTCTTTCTCTTTCTCTTTCTCTTTCTCTCTCTTTCTCTTTCTTTCTCTCTCTCTCTCTCTCTCTCTCTCTCTCTCTCTCTCTCTCTCTCTTTCCCAGGTTTTGCTTACAATTACAATCTCCATCCGCCGTACTCAATGCACCTGCAGAGGAGGCTTCCAGAAGGCGTTCTCGGAAAGCCTGTCCTGCGCCCAGCCATCCCGCGGCCTCCCCCCCCTCAGCTTCCCCGAAGTGTGACCGAGCCATTCAAAAAACTTTCGCGATTGTTAACGACGTGTGCAGTCAATTTCTTCTCCAGAGGGCGCGGCTCGCTGACTGTGTAACCTTGCGTTAGTCTAACCTTTCACCTACGAACCTCCCCCCCCCCCCCACCTACCCATGCCCGACACGTTCCAATCCCGTACAAAAAAAGGTTAGTAACCCCTTCCTTCCCTTCCTTCTCCTCCCTGCTCCTTCTCCCGCTCCGTGAACTCTTGTGTAGGGGCGACCTTGCCTTTGCCAGAAACACGTGGCCATACGGCATCGGACTTACCTGACCTATCTGACGAAGACCTGAAGCGACAATACTGCTTGTGCTTTGACTCAGCATGGAGTCCGTGTTCATAACACAATACACCTGTCCGTCACCCCCGCGCCCTCCCTCCCTCCCTCCCTCCCCCGTGGTCTGGCAGGTGCGTGGCCACAGCACAACATATCAGGTGGCTCCCGCCCGTCACCCGGGGCACGCTGGAGTATCGCCGTAACGGCCAAGGTGAGTAAGAGAAGGATCGACTTACCTCATGATTCTCTCGGCTCTCTCGGCTCGCTCCAGCTCCCGCGCTCGTTCCCGCTGCAGGAACTCCTCCTGGTGGTGGTTGAGGAGGCCGGCGTAGGCGTGGGGGATGGTGGGCACTGGGCCTAGCTGCTTCCACATGTCGTGCGAGAGGGGGTAGAGGCCGGCTGCCGCTGCCTGGAGGCCGGGCGGTAAGTGCAGGGGCTGAGGTAAACTTGCTGTGGCTGCAGTAGGGTGTGCAGGATAGGGCAGGCCCGGAGGCAGGCTGTGCGCCAGGGACACAGGGGGTTGTCCATGAGAGCTATGGTGTGGAGGGGCGTGCGGGGCCGCTGAGCCTCCTGAGGGCGGGGGCGCATGGTGCTGGGGCGGCACCCCCGGGTAATGCTGGGACATGGCGGTGTGCTGCACGGAGTGGATGTGACGCACCGTGTGCTCCGACTGCGACACGAGAGACGGGTCGCGCCACACGCGGATGGGTTCCTTACGGTCGAGCACGAGGGGCGCAGCAGCGGTCGACGAGGACGACGACGAAGACGACGACGCCTGGGACGTCTTGTTGGGGACAGTGGCAGAGGTGGGCGTTGGGGTGTTGGGCTTCACTTCGGCCGAGGACGACCGGTCATCACTGAGTACCGAGGAGCGAGACACGGAGCGCTCGGTCACACTCACACCCGAGTCACTGGAGCCGTCGCAGTGGTCCATCCTGGAGCTGGTGGCTGCTGGCGCGCTGCTACTGGGGACCTGCTGGGCTTGCTGCTGCGGGGGTTGCTGCTGCTGGGGCTGGGGCTGCTGCTGCTGAGGGGGGAGTTGATGGTGGTGATGCTGAGGATGGTGGAGGAGATGGTGGTGATGGAGGGGAGCGTGGGAGGCCCCGTCATGGTGAAGCGGGGCCGAGTGGAGCGGGTCAGGGTTGGCGGGCTGGAGGGCGGCAGGACTCCGCACCACGGCCGTGATGCTCACGCAGGGCGGGGAGGCCACGCGGGAGGCGCACGTGGGGCCCGGCCCGCTGGTGGCGGTGATCGTCACTGCCCGCCCGCTCACCACGCCCGCCACCTCACCACACCCACGGCTGCTACCGCTGCCACCGCTACTACACGCACTACTACTGCCGCTATTGCTGCTAGTAGTGTTCACCTTGTTGCTTTCTGACGACCACGCAACGGCACTAACAATGGCACTTGGAGTGCCAGCCACTATCGAAACACTTGTCACTGATGACACCGTAGTCACACCGTCACAAAGGGGAGCAGTGACACTGCTCACCACAACACTGCTGGCACTGTGGCCCACAACGCCATTCTTAACACCTGTGTCATGCTGGCTGACCGCGGCACTCACGAAACGTCCTTGGTCTACACTCGCAACACTGGCACTACTGCGGGCACTGACTGCCGCCTCGCTCACTCGATTGTCGCCGGGGCAGAAGCCGACGCTACTGACGCTGCTGACGCCACTCCTGGTGCAGGCGCTGGCACTCGAGCACACGGGCCGCTTACATTCTCGGGCGGGCGAGGGTGCCGCGGGGCCCTCCGTGGTCCGGGGGTGCGCGTGGCCGAGCGGGTGGCCGAGCGGGTGGTCCCTGGCCACGTCCGGCGGCGGCTCGGAGGCGATGCACACTCGGGGCGCGCCCTCGCTCGCTCGCTCTCTTTGGCACTTGGGCTCCTCGTGCGGCGGGTCGGCCGGCACTATGACCACATCGGGCGGCAGCGACTTCGCGGCGGCACTCTCGCTTCGGCAAGCACCGGGCGGCACAGGGAGCCGAACCTCATCAAGAGGAAGGGCTTTGGGCAAGCAGCGCGGGGCGAGCTCCTCTGGCGCCCTGACGGCACACACTACACTCACGTCGCTGCTCTCTTCTCGGGGCGCTGCACTCACGCCCTCGCTCGCGGGACTCCTGCCGCTACTCGACCTCGGAGGGGTCCCGCTGCTGACGGTGATCGACGGGGCTTCTTCCTTCCGCGGCGGGGCGGGTCTCGGCGCCTCGCTCGGGGCAGGCGCGGGCGAGCTCTTGGGTCTGCACGCGGCGACGTCCTCCTTGGGACGCGGCTCTGCCTCCGTTCTTCTCGGAGCTTCCTTCAGCGGGGGACCCTGCGGGGTCCTAGCTGCTTCCTTGCTGGCGCTGCCCAAGGGGGTCCTGTGGGCGTCGGGCGGCGGGGGGCGGTAGGTGGTCTTCTCGTAGATCACCACAGGTTCCTCGGAGGAACTGCCATCCGTGGAATGGGAATCCTTCCGGCTGGTCTTGGAATGGGAATGGTGGGCGGGCGAGACGGGCCGCGACTCCCTCTCGGCGGCGTGTCTGGGGGCGGAATTGTGGCCTCGGCTCGGGCTGGCGTTGCTCTTCCGTTTCTGGCTCTTGCTGCTATTGTTCTCGCAATTGCCGGTGTTTCTATTGTTCTCGTTATTAGTGTTGTTCTTGTTTGAGCATTGCGTGGCGGCCGCGAAGTGGGCGGCGCGGGTGCCCGGGGAGACGCTCCGGCAGCGCTGAGGCGGCCGGCGGGTCGCTCCGTTGTTGGGCGAGCCTCTCTTACCGGGCCGGTCCGAGGCGCCCTTGGGGGGGCTGGCGGCGGCGCTCGCCTTCGAGGGCGGGCTCGGGGTGGCTCGCTCGACGGCAGCCTTGGCGGGCGGGCTGGGCGTCGACCGCTCGACAGCAGCTTTGGCGGGCGGGCTGGGCGGGCTGGGTGGGCTGGGCGTGGGCCGGTCTAAGGTGGCAGCGATGAGTCGCGTGTGTCGCAACGCAACGGCCGCGGCCAGGCGTCGCGAGGGGGCCCTTGTCGGTAGCTCTGGCTCCGGGGTGCTGCTGCTACTGCTGCTGCTACTGCTGCTGCTGCTACTGGTTACGCTACAACTACTACTACTGCTACTTGTACTGGAGTTACTTCTACTGCTATGCTCGCCGCTGATGCTGCTTGCGCTCTGGCCGGTGAGCTCGGCCTCGCGAGATTTAGTGGTGCTTGAAGTTTGTACTTTGTTCTGTCTTGGAGAGGGGCGCGTGGGCCGCCGGTCGGGGGTGGTGCAAGCGCTACTACTGCTGCTACTGCTGCAACTGTCCTCGCTACTGCTCTGCTTCTCCAGCCGCGTCAGAATGCGGCGCGTTGGGCGCGAGGGCGTGCGATAGTGTCCTCGGCGTGGAGTTCGAGTCCGCGGACGATCATGACTCACTCGACCCGCTCCTCGCTTCCTCCATGTCACGCCGCCACACTTTCCTGCAAAGAAAAGAAGCAAATTAGAGCCCATTCACGCTGGCACTTAAGGGGGCACGATCGCATAGCTATGATGGCATCCGACAACCTTCTGTCGGTGCCCGTTACGCCAGACACTCCACAATCACAACGAGTCCATTATCCCCGCGATGAATACCTCTTCTGCTCATCCCCACAACGCCTCCTTGTCCAACAGAGGCGTCGACACATCATGTAAACAAACCATAAACCTCACAGCCTCGCGAGAACTAAAAACGCCTGGTCTCTGATTGCTCCTTCGCTCACTTCTTTTGTTCTCCGCCAAAGAAGAACAAGCAAAATCCGAAACCGAGAGTGCGCGGTGAAATCGTGTCGAGTGTCTCTGAGGCCACACGTCGGAACGTCTGACACTCTAACCTTTGACCTGCAGAACCGTGACCTTGTGTCCCCGCCCCTCTCGAAGCTCGCTCTTAACGCACCTTCCTTCCTCAGACGTTAATGAGAGACGCAGAGATGAGACCCCGAGCTTGCACGCACAAAGCCAGACGCACTCCCATGGACACGAAGACTGAGTCAAGTATTTACTGTAACCGGGGGTCTGGGCCACCTCTGGCGGCGACGCATTTCACAACAGGATATCCGAAAGTTAAGCTACTTTACGCATTGCTTTTTATTGAGTTTTATTTCTTGAGTGAAACGTTGGAAAGGGAAAAAAGAGGGTTACAGAGACGAGTGAGGGGGAGGCAAGGAGAGGGAGAGGAAGGTAGGCAAGAGGAGGGAGAGAGAGAGGAGGAGGGAAAGGGAGGACAGAGAGGTAGGCAAGGAGAGGGAGAGGGAAGGAGGGAAGGAGGGAGGGAGAGAGGGAAGGAGGGAGGGAGAGGGAGAGAGGGAGGGCAGGGAGAGAGAGAGAGAAGGAGAGGGAGGAGGGAGGGAGGGAGGGAGGGGGAGGGAGGGAGGTGGAGGGAGGGAGGGAGAGGGGGAGGGAGAGGGGGAGAGAGAGGGAGAGGAGAGAGAGAGAGAGAGAGAGAGAGAGAGAGAGAGAGAGAGAGAGAGAGAGAGAGAGAGAGAGAGAGAGAGAGAGAGAGAGAGAGAGAGAGAGAGAGAGGGGGGGGGGGGAGTATGTCCGCAACAAGTCAAGCACAAGGACAAGTTTCCTAGCGTACACAGACAAAGGATGTCGTAAACTACAACCCACCATTACCCAGCTCTCAAGTCCCGATCTCTCTCTCTCTCTCTCTCTCTCTCTCACACACACACACACACACACACACACACACACACACACACACACACACACACACACACACACACACACACACACACACACACACACACACGCCTCCCATTATCAAACACAAATGTGCCCGCATTGTATGTACCCGCAGCCATGGTGATCGAGAGCGACACATAACACACTAGTTCAATTGGGGGGAGGATGTGGCCCGAAGAAGAAGAAGAAGAAGAAGAAGAAGAAGAAGAAGAAGAAGAAGAAGAAGAAGAAGAAGAAGAAGAAGAAGAAGAAGAAGAAGAAGAAGAAGAAGAAGAAGAAGAAGAAGAAGAAGAAGAGGAGGAAGAGGAAGAGAACAAAGAAGAAGAGAACAAAATAATAACAAAAACCTGACAAAACCGCACTATGCACCAACTACACCATAGCAGCACCGTACAGAGACGCCCGGGGGGTGACTGAGTATTGTGCGCGGGCGAGTGACGGAGGAATCGGCAACCGAAATTAAAGCGAGCGGGTTACGCCACTCCGGCCGCCATCAGGGCTTCCCAAGGTTAACCTCAGCTACACATTTACTCCTATGTGGGAATGGCTGTCAGGGTCTCCCTTCTTCCTCCTTTCGGGCCCTGTGTGCAATACCTTCCCTTCACCTAATTTCTTCTATTCATCTTTAATTCATAATCTCCTCCTCTCTACTTGTTCTTGTTCGTCTTCTATTCCTCCTCCTCCTCGTCCTCTTTCTCTCGCCCTCTTATTCAACCCATCCTTCGCCACAAGGGAAAAAAACGAGCAAAAAAAAAGCAAAAAAGATGATAAGGACATTCATAGAAGAACGATTAAAGACAGAAAACAAAAAAAATACAGTTATCTAAATGTCCTTGAATGACATTGCCGCTAATCATACGATAACAATGTAAGGATTAATTTCTTTCTCGTTAAGCGAGTGCTTCGGCGATGACTGACAACTGCTACCATCCGCCGCGCACTGCTCATCTCCGGTGGGACAGATAATGACGCCGAGACACAAACAAACAAGAGTGGACACTTGGGTACATATGAACAGAATGCCGCGGGGTGGAAGGATCAGAAAAACATGCCAACGCACTTACGATAGCGGACATGCATGGTAATACGTACGTACGTTCGTACATGCAAGCATACGTACACACCTCATTCTTACAAGGATCACACCCCATGTGAGGATGCTGGTAGCGACTGCGCTATTACTATCGGACTCCCGAGGCAGCGACAGGGCATCACCCCGGAGCTGGGGGGGTATCCCTACGGCGCCCTCACGCCCCGGGGTAGCACAGGAGCGCGTGGCATCCCAGAGCTCTTCGTGCCCGTCGCCGGAATGCGTCCACATGTTATAACAATGACAGGAAATTCATGTTCGATGCCTGGCACCAGAGACTCGTACTCACACACCGGTCTCAATTGGGGAGAGTAAATAGTGAACATTTAGCCGCTCCCTCGCCCTCCCTCCCTCCCTCCCTCCCTCCCTCCCTCCTCCTCCTCCTCCTCTTTGTTACC
>NC_091550.1:51763761-51768761 GCF_042767895.1 Penaeus vannamei
TGCGGATCGCTGTCGTCGTATTTATTTAGTTAAAGGACTTTTACTTTTTAAATGTTCCTTTCTCCCTGTTCAGTTCAATTCTGCTCTCTCTCTCTCGTGTGTGTGTGTGTGTGTGTGTGTGTGTGTGTGTGTGTGTGTGTGTGTGTGTGTGTGTGTGTGTGTGTGTGTGTGTGTGTGTGTGTGTGTGTGTGTGTGTGTGCATATATACATATACATAAATATACATACTCACATCCCAATATACATATATACATACACACATGCATTTACCCATGTGCGCGTGTATATATATGTATATACACATATACACAAACAAAACACCGCACTCGCACAGAGGAAGGTGACCGTGGAATGCACACCAAAATAAAAGAGAACGAGAATGAGGAAATTAATAGAGAAAAATAAAATTCATTATCTAAGAAAATAAGTAATAGAAAGAAACCGCAGTCTTAAACTTTAAAAAAATGAACACACAACTAATAGCGCAGAAGGAAAGAAAACAGTAATTAAAAAAAAAAAAGGAAACCAAAATTAAGTCGACCAAAACACATGACGGTCGCTCCCATTACACCTCCCCCTCCCCCCTACCCCTACCCCTCCTCCTTCCCCCTTCCCCTCCGCGTCCCTACCCTCCCTACCCCTCCCCCTCCCCGTCTCTACCCTCCCCCTTCCCCTCCCCACCCTACTCACCTACCTACTTCCCTGCTTGCGTGCTTGCCGGTCCCACCAAGGCTTCCCACCTGCCGCTCGCCAAGGCCACCCCCGGCGTCATTACTACATGCATTCATACGATATTGCATTCCGACCTTAAGGCACTATTAAAGCGCCGAAGAGGAGGAAGGGGAGGAGGAGGAGGAGGAGGAAAAAGAAGAAAATGATGAGGAGAAATGGAAGGAATAAAAATCGCTCACTCTCCACACACACACACACACACACACACACACACACACACACACACACACACACACACACACACACACACACACACACACACACACACACACACACAGAGAGAGAGAGAGAGAGAGAGAGAGAGAGAGAGAGAGAGAGAGAGAGAGAGAGAGAGAGAGAGAGAGAGAGAGAGAGAGAGAGAGAGACACCCTCACCTCCCCCTCTCCCCTCAACATTAAAGCACATTCATAATTCAGACTCTCCTCCCAACTCGGCCAACGAGAGAGATTACCTTCCTCCCAACTCTCCTCTATCCACCTCCATTCCTTCCTGCTCTCCTCCTCTTTCCTTCTTCCTCGTTTTTTCCCCTTTCTCTCTCTCTCTCTCTCTCCGAAGCACTCCAAGAGAAATGATGCTTCCCATCCCCCTCCCCTCCCCTCTCCCCTCTTCCCCTCGAGACGGACCACTCGGTGTTCCCTCCCCCAGACAATAACAGGGAATTCAATCAAAATTCTAAATTGCATTTGTTTGGCTTGTTCCCAATACAAATGAATCAAAATTTATGCTCGGGAGAGAGAGGGGGAGGGAGGGAGGGAAGAAGAGGGGGAGGGAAAGGAAGGACGGAGGGGGAGGGAGGGAGGGATTGGGGGAGGGAGGGAGGGAGGGAAGGAAGGAGGGGGAGGGAGGGAAGTAAGGAAGGAGGGGGAGGGAGGGAGGGGAGGAAGGAGGGGAGAATAGGGAGAGAGTGAGAGACAGGAGAGGATGAGGGAGAGGACGGGGGATGCAGCGTTGAGAAAAGGAGAGGAGAGAGCCAAGAATAAGCGCATGGGGAGCGGAGTCTCGCAGAGATCAGACGCGACGAGCGGAGAATCAAGAGGTAAGCGGCGCCGAGCACAGCGAGGATAATTCAATCAGCATCAACAAGGGTTGGAGTCTGGGTGGCTGGAGAGCAAGAGGATACTCCCCAAGTACCTCGCTAAGTACCCAGCACCTCAAGGAACTTTCTCGACCTGCCTGCTTGTTGACATGCAAGCTCGCTCGCATCCTTGTGCATGCATCTGCAGTCGTGGCGCTTTGATACCGTCGACGACAAGGCCCGGACCAAACGAATCAGCAAGTGGATCTTTCGTAAGCTGCTTATGATAGAAAGAGCAAGAGAGGTGGAAGAGGGAGAGGGAGGGGGCCAGGGAGAGATTCAGATAAAGAGAGAGAGAGAGAGAGAGGGAGGGAGGGAGGGAGAGAGGGAGAGAGAAAGAAAGAGAGACAGAGAGGGAGAGAGAGAGAGAGAGAGAGAGAGAGAGAGAGAGAGAGAGAGAGAGAGAGAGAGAGAGAGAGGGAGAGAGGGAGAGAGGGAGAGAGGGAGAGAGAGAGATAGAGGAGAGGGGGAGAGAGAGAGAGGGGGAGAGAGGGAGGGAGGGAGAGGGAGGGAGGGGAGAGGGAGAGAGAGAGAGAGGAAGAGAGAGAGAGAGAGGGAGAGAGGAAGAGTGAGAGGGAGAGAGAGAGAGAGAGAGAGAGAGAGAGAGAGAGAGAGAGAGAGAGAGAGAGAGAGAGAGAGAGAGAGAGAGAGAGAGAGAGAGAGAGAGAGAGAGAGAGAAAACAATGTGTCTCACGTCAAGCCATCTAAATACAGGAATCAACCAAGGTCAGCAGCAGCGACAGCAACAGCAGCAGCAGCAGCGGGCGAGGGTGAACATGTTAGCAACAAATAACACGGACTCTCTCCCGGGCAACGCATTCGGAAGACCCACAACGGCGTTTAGAAGCACCAACCAACAGACACCAACAGCACACAATCACGCTGCTAGGCTTTCCTGCATCCGGTCATGGGAACTCGCTATCTCACCAACAACTAGAGATAGGGAGAGGGAGAGGGAGCGGCAGAGGGGGTTGGGGAGAGGGAGAGGGAGCGGCAGAGGGGGTTGGGGAGAGGGAGAGGGAGCGGCAGAGGGGGATGGGGAGAGGGTAAGGGAGAGACTGAAGGGCTGGTGCTTGTACCCGGACGACCAGGCCAGAGGGTACAAGGGACAGTCTAAAATTCGAATGAGATGAGGGTTCAGCAATAAGAGAACACGGGGAGAGTGCAAGTGAGAGATAAAAGAACACGGAATGGATATCATGAGACTGAGGGAACGAAAAGAAAGAGAGGAGGGAGGGAGGGACGAAGGGAGAGAGAGAGAAACAGACAGAGAAATACAAGACAAACAAACAGAGACAGCCACTCACTCTCTCCCCCTCGCCTTCCCCAAAGCATATCAAGCTCAAGGCCGGGCACCCCACCTCTTCCCCAAATCACCTCCGCCCCACCAAACACGGACGAGCCCTTCCCCGCGCTCCTCCCCTCGCGGCAAAGGGCCCGGATGCCAAAAGCTGTGCAGGGTATCGAGTATTGAGCCACGGGAAGGCACTCCCTCCCTTCCCGGCGAGGGCCACGAGGAACCCGAGTCGCACGAACAGGCCATGAAAATAAGCCACCAAGGTAATCCTGTGACACAAAGGCGTTGGAAGGAGAGAGGAGAGGGGGTGGGGGAAGGGAGGGGGGAGGGAGGAAGGGAGAGAGGAGAGGGGATGGGGGATGGGGGAAGGGGGAAGGGAGAGAGGAGAGGGGATGGGGGATGTGGGTAGGGAGAGAGGGAGAGGGGATGGTGGATGTGGGTGAGGGAGGAGGAAGGGATAGAGGAGAGGGGATGGGGGATTGGGGGAAAGGGAGAGAGAGGGAGGGGGATGGGGGGAGGGAGGAAGGGAGAGAGGTACCACTTTTTGTGAGAGAGAGAGAGAGAGAGAGAGAGAGAGAGAGAGAGAGAGAGAGAGAGAGAGAGAGAGAGAGAGAGAGAGAGAGAGAGAGAGAGAGAGGGGGGGGGGGAGGAGTTCGCAGTAGCCAGATGGGTGCGGCACGTCTCCCACCCCCACCCCATAACAAGAATAGTGAGAGGGAGGAATGCAAGAGGGGGAATTTTAAGAAGAGGGAAAGAAATTTCAACACACAATACCAGCTATTCCATAAATTCCTTATTGGGAAAACGAAGCCCATATAAAAGAGAAGTTGTTGACCCTTCTCCTCCTCCTCCTTTATCACCACCACCTCATTCACCTCCAACATCCTTTTCCTCCACCTCCTCCTCCACATCCACTTCCCCCCTTCCCTTCCTCCTAGTCCTCCTCCTAGTCCTCCTCCTAGTCCTCCTCCTAGTCCTAGTCCTAGTCCTAGTCCTAGTCCTAGTCCTAGTCCTCCTCCTCCTCCTCCTCCTCCTCCTCCACCACCTCCTCCTCTTCAGGTCACACCCACGCCAGTCCTGTCAGTAGTATAGCCTCCAGCCACCAACCAGCTCCGCGTCCGAACACACCGACAAGTAAAACCGACCCCGAGAGCCTCATCCCTAATGGTACAAAACCCCAAAAAAGTCAAAGAGGAAAGAGAGAGAGACAGAGAGAGAGAGAGGGAGACTTACAATCGACAGCACCTGATCACTTTTGGACCGGCCAACGTCATCGCAGTAACAACAACATTAACCATTCCATAAAAAAAAGAAACATACAAAAACAACATAATATTCTCCGCAGCCTCAACTTCCTCCCTCCTCCATCCACCTGCCAGCGTGTTGCAGATCAACAGTGCAACATTGCCAACATTCCACAGGGGTTGTTGCATCATATACATGTGCATTGGCGTTTTTATCCGCGTTTGTCGGTATTTTTCCTTTACCGTCTATTTGTACTCTTGTCTGTCTGCCCATGTTTATATCTGTCTATCTATCTATTTTTATCATTCTCTCTCTCTCTCTCTCTCTCTCTCTCTCTCTCTCTCTCTCTCTCTCTCTCTCTCTCTCTCTTCCTTCACTATCTCTCTCATTCCCCCTGGCAAAAATACTTTCACAAACATTCCTTATCCAACCGTGACCAACCTTGTTCGCATAAGAACACGAGACTTACCATGAACTCTGCATGAACAACAGAACACCCAACACCCAACCACAATAAAGAAAAATATCTATATAATGAAAAAATAACAACAACAAAAACAATAATAACAACAGCAATAATGATGCTAAACGCCAACATTGATACCAACGATTACCGCAAAACAATAAATAAAACGAAAACAACAAAGCAAC
>NC_091550.1:51776261-51794098 GCF_042767895.1 Penaeus vannamei
GGCCGCGCCCGTCCCCCTCCCCCGCCCCACACGGCCCCGCACACCCTCCTCCCCGGCCGCCCAACTACCAATCAGGCCGTCCCTCCCTTGTGCGGGCGCGGTGGACCCGACGGGGCGAGGGCTGGGCCGGGCAGGGGCGGGCAGGAGCGAGGGCTGGGGCGGGCAGGGGCGGGTAGAGCAGGCCCCTCCGTGGCATTTCCTCGCTATTGATACGTCCCGCGTGGGAAATAGCTCCCATGGACCCTAAGCCTGCCCTCGGAGGTGCGTGTGCCAATCCTGCTTCCCTTTCCCATTCCTCCTTCCCTTCTCGTGCCGGCCTTGACTCCAGCAGGTCCGACGCCGCGTCCTTGTCACTTGCACCTTCCATTACGGTACATCTCGCGAGGGCCTCGAGATCTGACACACGTGCCATCATCAATTACGCATCCATCTATCCATCCATTTGTCTGGCTGTCTGGGTATGATTCAAAAAAATCCAGTCCTTTTTTATCTCTTCTCTCACTTTCCTTCCCATCATTCCTCTCCTCTTCCCCTCCCCCTTCCTCTTCTTCCTCTCCACACTCCTCCTCTCCTTCCCTCCCTCCTTCATTCTAATGGCGTTATTAGGTCGGGGTTACATTTCGTGGTACGTCTTGCATAAAACAAGTCCGGGAACCGCTGCATCCACCGCTTAGCCAACCAGCCACCCTTCCACCCACCCCGCGCCCACACGCACGCCCAAACGCCTGCATCACTGCTCTGAGATAATAAACTTGGCGGTCGATTATCCGCCAGCGTGCGTGTGTGTATTTGAAAGATTGATAGATAAATAAAGAGAATGAGAAACAATTAGAAAGACTGAGTGGGATAGGGAGGGAGGGACGGGGAGAGGTAGAGTGAGAGGGAGAGAGGAGAGGGGAGGGGAGGGGGAGAGAGGAGAGGAGAGGGGAGAGGAGAGGGAGGGGAGGGGGAGGGGGAGGGGGAGAGGGAGAGGAAGAGGAAGAGGGAGAGATAGAGATAGAGTAAAGAAAGAGAGAAAGAAAGAAAGAGAGAGAGAGAGAATACAAAGTGTAAATCTTAAGGTCCAAGATGACACGGTTGAAACCAAGGTTGGAGTTGTATCGCCCGAGGCCAGGCGGAGACTTAACGATGAGGCAGAGCTCAGAGAGTTTAGGGCGAGAGACAAAAAGAGAGAAAAAGAGAGACAAAAAGAGGGAGAAAATTAGGAAGGCAAGTAAAATGGAACGTAAAACAAAAGCGAAGAAGGCTTTCAAATCTAAATATGGAATATAGTCGTGGAGAGAAGAAGAGACCTAAAAAACGAAGAGGAAAGCGAGTGAAGAGGAGATGGAGACAGCTGAGGATTGAGTAGTTGAGGAAGAGTGGGAAAGAGAGAGGAAGAGGGAGAGGAGAGAGGGAGGGATAGGAAGAGGGAGCAGGAGAAAGAGCGAGAGAGCGAGCAGAGAGAGAGAGAGAGAGAGAGAGAGAGAGAGAGAGAGAGAGAGAGAGAGAGAGAGAGAGAGAGAGAGAGAGAGAGAGAGAGAGAGAGAGAGACAGAGAGAGAGTTAAACTTGAAAGAGAAGAGGTGAAAAGGTCGGCTCATGGCCGGTAGTCCACGGCTGAAGAGCAGCATCGTCACCTTCTATACAAAAGGCGAGACTACAAAAGGCTAAATAGGTCACGACATGAACAATAAGCGGCTGATAGCCACAAGGCGCCGCTCTCACGCACGCCCGTGGAGCTACCTAGTCAACGGCACAGCATATACACAATAAAGACAGCGAATTAGAAAACACACACACACACACACACACACACACACACACACACACACACACACACACACACACACACACACACACACACACACACACACCACAAAGCACGCCGGGAGCGTCACGACCCACAAATACACTCGCTGCACTTTTTCCACTTTCTGACATGAGGCCGTGACTAGTGCACACCCGCGGCGTCACGACCCACGTCCCCCCACCCCTCCCCCCTTCACCTTCTCTAATGGAGGAAAGAAGAGGAAAGACAGGAGACAGGGGAAGAGACCGGGGAAGAAAAATAAAGAAAGAAAGAGGAGGGGAGGAAGCGAGCGCAGTGCACCCGGCCAAATCCCGTCAGTACAGAACTGGTACAATTCAACTCTCTATAACTCACGCCCCCTTAATACACCACCTACCCTTGAGGCACCAATACGAGACACCGCCACGACCACCGCTGTGACCACTAACAACCTGGGGGAGGGAGTGAGGGAGGAGGTGGAGGGGAAGGGAGGGAAGACAGGAGGAGAGGGGGAGGGGTGGGAATACAAGGGAGAAGGGGGAAGGGGGTGGGGCTGGGGGTGGAAGACAGTTAGGTTTCCCCAGTGGTTCTGCTCAATCTGAACGCCACGTCCTGCTAGGCGGCGCTGTCACGCTCTCACTGCTTCACCGCACACTCTATCACCGCTGCAACATATGCCGGAGAGAGAGAGAAAATGTGCGTGCGCCACAGCGACACTTTTTGGCGTTTCCGTGCTGCACGTGCTACATGGCGTGCCGCGGATACATGCCTCGCTTTTATAAACCCATGCCAGAACTACACGGAACAAGTTAATGTCACTACCTCGCCATTTTCCACACCTCACACACAAAAACCCGCACGACGCGTCTGTCTGCTGACTTCATAACACGCCGTACACCGCATACAATGACTCCCCAATGCAGCGCAGCTAACCCAGCACTACACATCCCTCTCAAAACACAATCCATACTGCACGGTCTTTGTTGGTCTCTGTCCCTCTATTTCAATAACACTTTTGCTGTCTGTCTGTCTCTCTGTATCTCGGTCTCTGTCTATCTCTCTCTGTATTCCACTATCACTGTTGCCCTGTCTATCTGTGTCTCTATATCTCACCACCTACTGCAATGCCCGTTTGTCTCTCAACATCTCCCTCTTGCAGAAGGCGTTGGGGTTGTGCTGGGCCATGGAGAGGAAGGGTAAGCAATGTTGTCCCCTAAACTTAAAGCTGATTGTCTCTGCCAAATACTCGGGCACTTGGAACAGGATAGGGGAAGAGAAGGGAAGTGATAGAGAGGAAGAGAGAGCGCAGGGTGGCGAGTGGGGAGAAAGAGATTGAGATGTACATGAAAAGGCCCAGGAAGGGACGGCAAAAACGGAAGAGGGAGAGGGAGAGAGAGGGGAAAGAGAGGGAGAGGGGAGAGAGAGGTAGAGAGAGGGAGAGGGGAGAGTGAGGTAGCGAGGTAGAGAGGGGAGTGAGGTAGAGAGGCAGAGAAGGGAGGGAGGGAGGGAGGTAGGAGAGGAGAGGGAGAGAAGGGAGGGAGGGAGGGAGGGAGGAGGGAGGGAGGGAGGAAGAGAGAGAGAGAGAGTGAGAGAGAGAGAGAGAGAGAGAGAGAGAGAGAGAGAGAGAGAGAGAGAGAGAGAGAGAGTGAGAGAGAGAGAGAGAGAGAGAGAAGTGATCCACAGCCATGGTTAAACGCACACAAAGCTCCGCCATTTTCCAGCGACCGTCGTCCATCAGGCGTTCGTTCACATGTCGGAACGCGAGCAATCAAGTGAATAGCGTTTCGCTTTTTTTCCGTTTTTTTCTCTCCTTTTCCCTCTCTCCTCCTCCTCCTCTTCTCCGAGAGTGAAAGACTTTCCCGGATTCCTTTCAGCCATGCATAGTGATGGCACTGGCACGTGCAGCGCAGAGGGCTGACATGTGCCAGCCGTCCCTCTTGCCATGTTCCTTGCGCCCCCCCACCCTTCCATACCTCAGTGTCAGCAGGCCTCATTCCTCCGCCGTCAGCTCCTCCCCTTCTCAATTCCGTCTAGCTGACGTGCTGACGGACGGCAAGGGGCGGCGGGGTAACAGCCTGACTGACGGCCTGCTCAACTGATCGACTCGGACTGACTTTGGGCTGAATTGCCATGAGGTTGGGGCTGCGGCCGCTTCGATTCCCCTCTCACGGAGGAGACGGGGGAGGGGGGTAGGGGGTAAGGGCAGGGAAGACAACTGTGGAACAGAAGGGACCGTAGGAAGGGAACAGAGGGGAGGAAGAAAGAGGGTGGGCAAGGAGAGGGAAGGGCGAACGAAGAAATAGGATGGGATGATAAAAAAGGAAGAAGGGAAAATAGCAGAGACAAGGTACGCCGAAAGGATAAAAAGTAACGGGGAAAGAAAGCAGGAAAGGAGAAAGCGGACGGAGAAAGAGGACAGAAAGATAAGGCGAGAAGAGGAGAGACGACCGAGCCAAGGTTAGCTGTTAGAACCAACGGCAGCGAGTGTATGCCACCTGACGAAGGGGCACCAGACTGTACACACGGCAGTGCGTAAATACGAGCGTTCTCATTCCGTACCCTGGCGTACAGGTACCACGAGGCAACGGCGGCCACACACCACACAAATAATCCTAGCACAGAACGCTGTACAGGTGTTGAAAACGATACAACATACATGTGAATATACACGATTTTAGAAACATTGTAAAACACACTTGTGCACTTGTACAGCTGTGAAGACCATGCGAACATATGGAACAACTGTGTGCTCTCTCTCTCTCTCACTCTCTCTCTCTCTCTCTCTCTCTCTCTCTCTCTCTCTCTCTCTCTCTCTCTCTCTCTCTCTCTCTAACCGACACGCATACAAATAAATACATACATACATTTACGCACACACCTAAACGCACACAAACAGTACACACAGCCCATCCCGCTGGCAGCCTTGCATGCAAATTCCTCGTGTAAACTAAGCCCAACGAGCACATCCAACGCCCCAAAAAAGAAGATAAGAGTAATGTATGCGCCTGCCGGACATAACGACGGCTCCCTCCTCACCCCCCCCCCCCCAGCGCCGAAGCCCCTCCCCCCTCCGTCCCCCTGGGAACAGCCCCCGGCGCTCCCCACCTCGCATATGTCACTACCGCTACACACCCAACCCCGTTAAAGCAGCAGCCTATCATCCGCCACTTAGTGCCTCGACGCCGCCCATGCCGCCCACACTGTCCATGCCGAACGTGCCTCGACGCCCACGGCGGCCGCACGGCGATAGGAGCACTCGGCGAGGGCGCGGGAGAGGAACAAGCTCGGCGGCGAACAAACAAAGAGCGCGGCCCGGCCAGCCACCAGATAGCGCGCACAATGGGCCACGCACGAAACCGGCAAAAGCCGACAATTTGCATTTTCGATGGGGTTAATGGAAAAAAGAAAGAAAAAAAAACAAAGAGGGTAAAAACCTTGAGTAGGAATGGCGGGCGAAGGGAAGGGAGGGGAGGGGAGGGAGGGGAAAGGGGGAGAGATTCGTCATAGTGGGTGAAGGATGGCGATGGTGATCTTCAAAGGCTAATGCCACCTGCTCGTTGTATTTGATTTATTTGTTCAGCTTCTCTCTGGCCTATGACATCTACTCCTCTTTCCTTACTCCTACTTCTTTTTCTTCTTCCTTCCTCCTCCTCCTCCATTTACCCTACCACCTTCGCCACCCCTCCCCCTCCCCCTCCTTCTCCTCCTCCCTCCATTTTCCCAACCACCACCTCCGTTTCCTCCTCCTCCTCCTCCTCGCCGCCGCCGTCGCCGCCGCCCTCCCACGCCCTCTCTCTCCCTCTATCATCATTCCAGCCATCGTCCACGCCTCACTTGCCACGCTAAGCGGAGTGCGAGACGGCATGCTCCACCGCCCCACCATCACGCAATCACTGCACCTCGCTCTCGCCCTCGCTCCGCTGCACTGTCACTGTGTCACTGCACGCAAACGCTGCCAAATCAATGCCTTTACGCCGGCCGCCCGCCTCCCAGACGGTGAAATGTGCGCGTATCAGCCAGCCAGCGCCACGGGTCAGCGAGGCTTCCAATATGATAATGAGGCCGTTCCTGAACCAGTCCAAATTAGTCCCTTCTCTCGGTTTGGGCCAATTCTTGCTCTTGTTCTTTTCCCCCCCTCCATCTATCTATCTGTTCTTTCCTTGCTTCTTTTTTTGTTCTTGCTCTTGTTCTTTTTCCCCCTCCATCTATCTGTTCTTTCCTTGCGTCTTTTCTGTTCTTGCTCTTATTCTTTTCCCCCTCCATCTATCTATCTGTTCTCTTTCCTTGCTTCTTTTTTGTGTCTCTGTATCATTGTCTTCGTCTTTCGTTCTTCCTCCTCCCACGCAACGCAATTTTGGTTAGGCTGGTCTGCGAGGTTTTAAATATTCCCCAAATTTGCATTGCTCTCTAACCGAAAGAAAGTGTAAAAAGACGTTGCACAATGTTGGCCTTCATTAGACCTTCACAAAAAAGTCACTGTTTAACCAGCGCTAAAACACTCCAGCAAAGTCAGCTCAAAATATTGAACATTGAACACTAACCCAACGCATTAGACTGTCTTCACTGCACTTCACTTCCGCACCACAGCATCACAGCACAATCACTACACCATCACACCAATGACAAGCTTCAAGTATCACTGTCATGCCCTTAGCACCAAATTACCACAAAGATTTACATCATCCTTCCAGCGAGGTGAACGTTCTTCCTTCCAACAAATAAATAATAATCATTATTGTGATAATACTAATAATGATGATTGATGATGATACAGTAAAAGTCATACAAACAATAATAATGATAATGATGATGACGATGATAAGAAATAACTTTAACAATAATAACCATAATAATAATAATTTTCATTATTATTATTATTATTACTAATATTATCATCATCATCATAATAATAATAATGTTTGGGAAGATGCACTCGTATATAAATCGAATGTAAGTTTGGGTTCCTGACCTTGGCCTGTCTTCCCCCTCCTCTCTTCTCTTCCCCTTCCCCCTCCCACTCCTCTTCTCCCATTCCTTCGATTCTTCCAACCATGTCTTCGTCCTGATCTCCTCCCCTTCTCCCTCCCGTCCCCCCCGTCCCCCTTCCCTATTCCTTTGCTCATCTTTCTCTTCTCTGACCTGCTCTGACCTGCTCTGTGGGGGGCGCGCGGCGTGCAAACTTGAAAGGTGGGGACGGGGATGCCTGGGGTGTGGAGGGTGGGGGGGCATGGGGTTAATGGTGGGGGGCAGGCAATAAAACTGGTGAAGAGCTTGTGCCGATGACTTCCAACTCTCTCTTTCTTTCTCTTTTTCTTTTCCTCTTTTCTCCCTCCCTCCTTCATATACATGCCTGTCCGTTTGTTTGTCTGCCTGTTTGTCTGTCTGTTTGTATGCCTGTCTGTCTGCATGTCTGTCTATCTGCCTGTCTGTTTATCTGTCTACCTGTCTGCTTGCCTGCCTGCCTGTCTGTCTGAACTTCAATGATTGCGGCAGAGGTGGGTGGCGAGTTCCCGAGTTCGTGTGGGGAAAAAACCGGTGGAGGGACCGCTGGCCATGCATACACAATAGCCCGAGAGAGAGAGAGAGAGAGAGAGAGAGAGAGAGAGAGAGAGAGAGAGAGAGAGAGAGAGAGAGAGAGAGAGAGAGAGAGAGAGAGAGATAGTTTAATTTACAAGATTAAAAGAAGAGATTAGTGATAAATAAATCAAAGGAAGCACCAGTTTCCTCACTTGAGTATTCATTTCATCACTCTTCCATCATCCCTCTCCTTACCTCTCCTCTCTCCCACCCCACTCTCTCCCTCTCTCTCTTTCCCCCTCCCTCTCCCTCCCCCCCCTCTCCCTTCCCCTCTCCTTCCATCCGGCACCGGCGCAGGAGATTGCCTGGCTCTAATCTCGTCAGCGAGTTCTTTCGATATGAACACGTGGGGACCATTTACATAAACAGCCACACACCCCTTCCTTCGCGTCCCTCGTTTGTAACACTCTCTTCCCCCGTTCGTTTACTTTTTTTTTCTCTCTCTCTCGCATGCTATTCGGAATTCCTCTTCCCTCTCCTCCTTCCCCTAGTCTACTCTTTCTTCCTCTTTCTCATTCTCCTCGTCGATTCCCTTTCGCGTCTTTCCTCCTCCATCGCGGTTCGTTCTCCATCTAGCTCCTCATTTATCCCCCCTTTCATTTCTTCTTCGCCTAGCTCCTCACTCATCTTTACTCCCTTCTTTCCCCTCCTTTCCCACCTGCGCCTCTCTCTCGTTTATGCTTTCCCTCTTCACCCCTCGTTTTATTACCCCCCATCCCTTCCTTCTAATTCTGGCCGATAACTAACCGTCTCTCCTTCCTATTCCCACACTCCTTCTCCCCTTCCCTTTCCTCTTCTTTTACATCTTTATGATTTGCCTTTCCACTCTCCTTCCCTTTCTCAGTCCCTCAATCTTTCCCTCCTTCCCCCATCTCTCTCTGTCTGTATGTTCTCTCTCTCTCTCTCTCTCTCTCTCTCTCTCTCTCTCTCTCTCTCTCTCTCTCTCTCTCTCTCTCTCTCTCTCTCCATTAAGGGTGGTGTGGCTAGTCGGGTAGCCTAATGCACTGAGTGAGTGAGTGAGTGAGTGAGTGAGAGATAGATAGATAGATAGATAGATAGATAGATAGATAGATAGATAGATAGATAGATAGATAGATAGATAGATAGATAGATAGATAGATAGATAGATAGATAGAGATAGATAGATAGATAGAGAGAGAGAGAGAGATAGATAGAGAGAGAGAGAGAGGACACACAGACAGACCCACTCACAAATAAACGAACAAACACACACGCACGCACGCACCATAACCGGTTCCCTCCGCGGGGACAATGGAGCCAACCACCTAAGCTTCCCGCCGGGGGGTCATAGGCCTGGCAAGGATGCAGAGGTGGGAGGGATGAGGAAGAGAGAGGGAGAAGGAGAAGGAGAAGAGAGAGGGAGAAGGAGAAGAAAGAGGGGGAGGAGAGGGAAAGAAAGAAATAGTAGATTGTGATTGGTAAAGAGGGAGAGGGAGAGGAAGAGGGAGAGGGAGAGAGGAGAAAGAAAGAAAGAAAGAAAGAAAGAGAGAAAGAGAGAAAGAAAGAGAGAGAGAGAGAGAGAGAGAGAGAGAGAGAGAGAGAGAGAGAGAGAGAGAGAGAGAGAGAGAGAGAGAGAGAGAGAGAGAGAGTCAAAGTAACTTTCACCTCCAGCGTTATTACAATAATCAGTTCCTCTAATCTCATCTCTATCCCGATCCCTCTTCCCTCCGTTCCCTTTAACAACAGTCTCATTTTTTCGCACTCGCAGATCCTTCTCTATTTACCCCTTTCGTCTCGTTTTTACTACTACTCCGTCCTCTCTTCTCCCTCCTGTAACTCCCTCCCTCCCCTTCCCCCTCCTCTCCCATTTCTCCTCTCCCTCCCCTTTCTCCTCTTCCTCCCCTTCGTGTCTCCTCCTCCTCCTCTCCTCCTCTCCCCCTCCCTCTCTCTCTCTCTCTCTCTCTCTGTCCCTCTCCGCGCGCTGGGTCGGTATTGATTATTGAGCAGCCTCGGGCTCTGCTATAAATACTGACACAAGACTCAATGCTCTACTGGTGTCACCCGCTAATGCTTGTGCCAGCTCCATCCCGGCTGATGTCACCATCACGCCCACGATTCTCCCGACTCTTGTCTCTACTACCAGCCCCTTCCTGCGAGTGCTGGGTCTCCTTCCACGAACATGACGACTCTCACCGGACTGCCACAGGGCACCAGGGCGTTCGTCGTGCGCGGAGGGCCTAACGCAGTAGCAGAAATAGAAACAGAAACAGAACAGGCGCATTTTATATATCAAATCTATTTATAGGTATATACACACGTATCTACGCCCGTATATAAAGAATTCCACTGTAGTTAGCTTCCAAAAAATCGCCTCCAAGAGTGTCCCACCCACAGGCGTTGTCCTCAACAACCAAACGTCGAACAGGATCTACCGGATCAGAAAGGGAGGAAGGGTCATGCGGGGGATGGGGGGTGGGGGAGAGAAGGACAATCCCCTTCCCCCTAGCCCCGCCTCACCCCCTCCCCCTCCCGAGGCAGAGATCAGGTGATAGCTAGGCTACACCTGACACGTATCCTAATTGCCGGTGGTTATTTCTTGTCTTTAATCCCAACAACACCCTCCCTTTCCTCTAATTACTTGTATATCTGTATCCTTTTACAGTTATTAACAACATTAGCACACATCTTGAATACCTTCACATGATAGCATTACTGAAAGTAAACTCAACACGGAATTAAAGAAGATACAATCAAAAAACGAACAACAAAAGAGAAGGGAAACCCGTAATCTCCCCGAAGACAGACAAACAACAACAATGACACAACGCCTAAGGTAAGGTTGCGATATCACCACTACTTCATATTATCACAACGGGATTACCACTCCTCCCCCCTCCCTCTCCCTCCTAGCCCCTCCCCCTCCCTCTCCGCCCTACCCCATCCATCCCCCTCCCTCTTCGCCCTACCCCATCCATCCCCCTCCCTCGCCCCAGCACCTACCCCCTACCCCTGTTCACCCCCTCCCTCCTCCTCCCCCTCCCCACCAGAGCCCGTGGCGGGTCTCAATCACATGAGTTACGGATAAAGAACGATAAGGTATCACGCCACGGCTGCAGGCTGACTCACGCCATCACCGGGCCTCGTGCGCCGGCTCCTTAGTGAGGCAGAGATAACTAAATGTTTGTGTTCGTGCGGCTGTAGACAAATAGATGGATGGGAGATCGATCGATGTGACTGAGTGCGTGTGTGTGTGTGTGTGTGTGTGTGTGTGTGTGTGTGTGTGTGTGTGTGTGTGTGTGTGTGTGTGTGTGTGTGTGTGTGTGTGTGTGTGTACATGTGTGCATCCAAGGGAAAGAGAGAGAGAGGAAGAGACGAGCAGGTCCATCTCCCGGCCTTAAAATCAGCATTTCTTATCAGGATCAGCGAGAGAATCCAGGTGGCAGGCAGGTGACGGCTCACAAACCGGTCCAAGGAAACAGTCGCTAGATCTCGATAATCATCCTAGCAACTTCTTCATCCTTTAATTGCCACGCCGCGCCGCCTTCGAGCTACCTCATAAAAGAATATTTCCCGGATTCCCAAGCGTGTCTTATCTTCATAACGGGGCGAATCTTGTGCACAGAGGAACACGACCCGGTAGCTGGGTATGTAGGCTGAGCTTTCGATGCGCTGTGCGTGACACGTTCGGAATCCCGCCTCAGACAGCGTACGTAAAAACTTGCATAGCTAACTAAGAGGCGACGCACCACTCCGCATATGGTGACCATTGTGCATACCTTCGTCAGGTCACGACTTGCGGAGCGCCGATCTCGTCCGCATTTTTATCTTCCTCGTAACCACATTCCCCCTCTCCCGTTTTCCCGTCGGTTCTAAATAAAGCCCTGTGTCTTTCTCCCTCTTTCTTCCCCCTGATCTGACACTTGACATTTCGTGCCATTCCCCCCACCTGTCCTGGCGGAGGGGGGGGGGGGGGGACGCTCGCTTTCCTGGAGGAATTACGCGAGTTCCACGCACGACGCCGCAGTCTTGCATGGATTCCCGCGGAGTAAACATGGCGCCCCTTTTCGACAGCCTTTTGTTGCTGCCGCCATACTTCATCTCTGCTCTATTCCCTGCTATCCCTTTGCCAACCTCTGCCCCCTTCCACGCTCGCACCATCTGGAAAGCCACGAGGCGCGCCCGGGAGAACATGCGTGACCGGGCCAACAAAAGATCCGGTTTGGGCTCCAGTCACGTCCCGGCCGCCCGAGGAGCGTCACGTGTTTGCGTCACATCGACAGGCCGTTACAGTATCCACTCGGTATCGCCGCCACATTACGGAGTGACAACAGATCAAAGGGGCCGTTGCAGTCACAGCTTATCCTGCGTTATCCCTTTGGCTAGACGAGGCGAACGGGAACCTTTCAGGATTCTGTCACATCCAGCATAATTGTCACTGCTCCCGGGGCCACCAGCCCTTTCCGTGGGACTGGAATAGTCTCTAGTTAGAACCTGGGGACTGTTCAGAGGCCCAATTATTTTCCACAGCCGCAGTGGGTCTGAGTCTCCCAGCCCAAGAACCGCCACGGATTCACGGGCCCAAAGCCTTCGCCTTACCTGGCCAAACAATGCCGCGCGGCCGGCCGGACGGCTGAAGGCCCAACACAAGGAGCGCCTCCAAGTGCTCCGAGTTCCACACAAAGGCGCCCGGAGGGACAATCACGATCACGCCGGGGAAAATTTCCCTTCCCAGACCTCCCCTGCCCCCAGCCCCCTCCCACCTGCACCCCAACCTCCCTCTCACCCCCAAAGCCTGACCTTTCGCACTTTCCCCTCCCAGGCTCAACTCCCGGACTTTTACAAGCACGAGCAAAAGCGCCTGCCTTCCCCCTACGCCCTCCTCCCCAGCCCCTTCTCTCCCTCTCCCTTCGCAACCCAAGGTCATAATGCAGCTCACTGCAACAAAACAAATATTTAAGTTTTAAATATGGCGTTCGCGCGATGAATAAAACACTCCATGGCCTTCCCCTTCCTCCCTCCCTCCGCTCGCTGCGTTTGAATTTTAAATCTTTTCACAATCTACTACCTCCCCCTCTCTCTCTCTCTATCTCTCTCTCTCTCTCTCTCTCTCTCTCTCTCTCTCTCTCTCTCTCTCTCTCCCTCCCTCCCTCCCTCCCTATGATTCGCCCGGGCAACTACTCTAAAATCTCGCCCAAGTTCTCTTATCCCCTCATTAACTTACCTCGACCGGAGCCTGAACCCCGAACTCACTCACTAACACACTCTCTCTCTCTCCCTCTCTCTCACCCTCTCTCCCTTTCCCTTCCCCATTCGCCTTTACCCTCCCCTCTCCTCCTCCAGCTGCAGGAGAGATGAATGGCAGAACACACCTTGTTTACCGCCAGGAGGGTGTTTACCTGGTGCACCTGTCAGCCCGGTTTCCCACACTGTTCCGTCACGGCGAGCCTCGATACCCGGGTCGATGGGGAATGCAGCTCGAGTGTCCACCAACGCCATTCATTGAGCATTATGGCTGGACGATCGCATAAATCTCCGCTTTCTCTTCGTTTCGAGCTTGCTTTATTTCTTTGGTTTGTTTCGTTCTTCCTCTTGCCCTCTCCTCTCACTCTCTCTCTTACCCTCTCCTCTCCCTTCCACTTTTACCTCTCCCTCTCCCTCCCTTCCACTTTTACCTCTCCCTCTCCCTCCCTTCCACTTTTACCTCTCCCTCTCCCTCCCTTCCACTTTTACCTCTCCCTCTCTCTCCCTTCCACTTTTACCTCTCCCTCCCTTCCACTTTTACCTCTCCGTCTCCCTCCCTTCCACTTTTACCTCTCTCTCTCCCTCCCTTCCACTTTTACCTCTCCCTCTCTCTCCCTTCCACTTTACCTCTCTCCCTTCCACTTTCTCTCCCCCTCCTTCCACCTTTCTCTCTCTCTCTCCCTCTCCCTTCCACTTTACCTCTCTTCTCCCTCTCCCTCTCCCCTCTCCTCTCTCTCTCTCTCTCTCTTCTCTCTCTTCTCTTCTCTCTCTCTCTCTCTCTCTCTCTCTTCTCTCCCTCTCCCTCTCCCTCCCTCCCTCCCTTCCACTTTTACCTCTCCCTCTTCCTCCCACACCATCTCTCTCCTTCCCCCTCCCCCCTCTCCCCGCAGTCAGGAGGGGGATGCTCAGTATTACACGTTAACATTCATGAGGGCATCGGAGGCGGAATCATTAATATCTCGCAGGTGACAATCAATAAAGGGTTCGCAAGGGAGCTTAAGCAGTGGACGGCCTTGGTCCTGCCTGGTTTGGCGAGAGAGAGAGAGAGAGAGAGAGAGAGAGAGAGAGAGAGAGAGAGAGAGAGAGAGAGAGAGAGAGAGAGAGAGAGAGAGAGAGAGAGAGAGGAGAGAGAGGAGAGAGGGAGAGAGGGAGGGAGAGAGGGAGAGAGAGAGAGAGAGAGAGAGAGGAGAAGGAGGGGAGGAGGGGGAGGGAGGAAGGAGGGAGAGAGAGAGAGGGGAGAGAGAGAGAGAGGGAGAGAGAGAGAGAGAGAGGGAGGGGTAGAGAAGAGAGAGAGAGAGAGAGAGAGAGAGAGAGAGAGAGAGAGAGAGAGAGAGAGAGAGAGAGAGAGAGAGAGAGAGAGAGAGAGAGAGAGAGAGGAAGAAGGGAAGAGAGGAAAGGGGGAAGAGAGGAAATGAGAAGGGGGAGAAATAGAGAAACAAAGAAAGAGACACTCAACTGAGACTCGGGCACGGGCACGAGACCAAAGAAACGCGGCAAGTGTCTTCTTTCTCCTGTTGTTCCCTATGCCATTCTCCTTCCCCTTTCCATCTACATTCCCCTATACCCTCTTCCTCAAAATCCTTCCTGCCTTTCTTTCCCTCTCCCTCCATCTTCCTACTCTTTCTCCCACAGTTCTCCCCTGCTCCTCCCACCCTCCCTCCTCCTTCTGTTCTTCTTCCCTCTTCCTCCTACTCTTCTTCCCTCTTCCTCCTCCTCTTCTTTCCTCTTCCTCCTCTTCTTCTCCCCTCTCCCTCCTCCTCCTCTTCTTCTTTCCCTTCCCCCTCTCTCCTTCCCTTCCTTCCCCGACGTCCTCCTCTCTCGGGGCTTTCCCCTAAGCCCGCTCTCGCATTCTTGGCGCGGGCAGGAGGTTCCATTCAGGAGACTCTGGCGCCTTCACCGCCGCCCTTGTCACGGGGCTAAATGCGGGGAGGAGGCGAAGAGGCTTGATTTCTTTAATGATCCACACGAACGCATTCCTAATTCATCTCTAGAAAAAATGCAACCCACTATCATACTTGTCTCAAACTCTCTCTCTCTCCCTTTCTATCTCTCTTCTCTCTCTCTTTCGTTATCTAATTCTTTTGAGAAGTAAGCTTTTGTGTTAATAAACTCATTAAAGTCAGTCAGACAGTTAGTCAGTCTTTTCTCTCTCTCTCTCTCTCTCTCTCTCTCTCTCTCTCTCTCTCTCTCTCTCTCTCTCTCTCTCTCTCTCTCTCTCTCTCTCTCCCTCTCCCTCTCCCTCTCCCTCTGCCCTCTCTCTCTCTCTCTCCCTATCTCTCTCTCTCTCTCTCTCTCTCTCTCTCTCTCTCTCTCTCTCTCTCTCTCTCTCTCTCTCTCTCTCTCCCTCTCCCTCTCCCTCTCTCCCTCTCCCTCTCCCTCTCCCTCTCCCTCCCTCTTCCACAATAAAATACAAACAAACAAAAACAAATCTACGCATAACCCCGCGTCCCAAAGCGAATTTATCCCCCAAGGAGCGTTTTCTTTGTTTCTCGTTTAATATCTATATCGGGACCTCTTGTACCGTACTTCACATAGGCCTTATCGCAGGCGGTGACGTCATCAGGAAGTAATAAGCCAATCTCTCCTCTCCCCCTCTACCCCACCACCCCCCCTCCCCATAGACGCAAACAAAGCCCTCCTGAGGTATTTACTCCACACATCCACCACTTCCCTTATGAAAAATAAACAAACAAACAAAATCAAATATAGTTCAGTTCGATGTGGTACAAGCTAAATGAAGTGAGCGATAGAAGTTCATTATCACCTTTCCTTCTTCCTAGACTTTATAAAGCAAAGTAATTAATAATTAATAACAATAATAACAATAACAGTGACAATAAAAATACCAATAACAGGGACAATAACAGCACCAACAACAATAATAACAATAACAACAAAAACAACAACAATAATAATAATAATAATGATAATACTAATAATAATGAAAATAATAAAGTAAACTAAACACGAGTAGAGATCTTCCTCTCTCCTTGGGAGAAATTTACGCACGGAGTGGTTTGCGCCTTCATACACAAGTGCCACACAATGAGCGATGGTGCCACGTGTAGCCTCCTGATTCAAGGAAGGCGGGGGGGAAGGAGGTGAGAGGGAAGGAGGGAATGAGAGATGAGACGGGGTAAGGGAGAGAAAGATGAAGTGAAAAAGAAAGCGAATATGTGTGAGAGAAAAAGAGAGAGAGAGAGAGAGAGAGAGAGAGAGAGAGAGAGAGAGAGAGAGAGAGAGAGAGAGAGAGAGAGAGAGAGAGAGAGAGAGAGAGAGGGGGAGAGGGGGAGAGAGAGAGAGGGGGGAGAGGGAGAAGGAGCAGAGAGGAAGGGAGAGAGAGAGAGAGAGAGAGAGAGAGAGAGAGAGAGAGAGAGAGAGAGAGAGAGAGAGAGAGAGAGAGAGAGAGAGAGAGAGAGAGAGAGAGAGAGGGAGGGAGAGGGAGAGGGAGAGGGAGAGGGAGAGAGAGAGGGAGAGAGAGAGGGAGAGAGAGAGGGAGAGAGAGAGAGAGAGAGAGAGAGAGAGAGAGAGAGAGAGAGAGAGAGAGAGAGAGAGAGAGAGAGAGAGAGAGAGAGAGAGAGAGAGAGAGAGAGTCGTTCCATGCATCGCACTCACCTTATATGACCTTAGTGTGGTGTATAACATCAGCAAATAAACAGGTAGCCAGCACATTAACATTAATCATGTGGCTGCCTGCCTGTTTTCCCTCACTCCCACTCCCACTCCCTGCTCCCGAGGAACAAGCACACGGCCTGCTTGCTTGGCCTCTAAATGTACATACATACGTTGCCTACTCGAGAATGCTGTATCGCTGAACCACAAGCAACCACCGTCCTATCCCGGCAGCACTCTTATCTCCCCTACATAACTACACGAAACGCTGTTACACTCACGGCCTAATCTTATCCGCCTTATCTGATGAACAGCGAGAGTAAGGCGGCGATAAGGGAGCCAAGGGTTTCTCTCTCGGAAAAGGCCTTGTCATTGTGCAAGTTGCCATGCAGGTCACCCGACTGCCACGGCGCTGCGGGGTCTTGCTCTTTTTTTCTCTCTCTCTCACTCTGTCTATTATCTTTCTCCCTCTGCCTCTCTGTCCACATGTCGGCTTGACTGTTTGTGTGTCTGGTTCCCTCTCCCTGCTGACACTTCACATTCCAAACACCTCTCCCCACTCTCCTGGACAAGAAAGTAGATTCTACAGGCACTGGCAAAAAAGGCTCCCTCACTCTCACTCACCTCCCATTCTCTCACTCTCTATCTCCCTCTTCTCTATACTGTTTGGTTTATATGATATATATATCCACACATGTACATGTACAAACATACATACATACATATGTCCATATGTGTACATTATGTGTGTGTGTGTGTAATATATATATATATATATATATATATATATATATATATATATATATATATATATATATATATATATATATATATATACACATGTCTATTTACATACATATGAATACGTATGAATATATTCATATATGTATTTACTCATATATACATACATTTTTACATATGTATTTATTCAGACATATGTACATATCTATATATGTATCTTTTCATATATATGTATATATATGTGTGTGTGTGTGTGTGTGTGTGTGTGTGTGTGTGTGTGTGTGTGTGTGTGTGTGTGTGTGTGTGTGTGTGTGTGTGTGTGTGTGTGTGTGTGTGTACATACATATATATATATATATATATATATATATATATATATATATATATAATATATATATATATATATATATATATATACATATATATATATATATATATAAATATATATATATATATATATATATATATATATATATATATATATATATATATATATATATATATATATATATCACCTTATCTCTTTCATTTTATCTCTATCTTCACCAATCTATCTGGCAATGTGCTCAATCTCACTCTTTATCTCCCTCTCCCTGTCACTATCACCACCAATCACTCTCTCTCTCTCTCTCTCTCTCTCTCTCTCTCTCTCACCTCTCTCTCTATTCTTTCCACTTACTTGCTATTCTGTCTCCTCTTGACTATATCACTCTCTCACTCACTATTCCTTCCTCGTTCCTCCCTTGTATCTTGTCCTCTTCTCTCCTTGTCTCCTCCCACACCTTCTCCTTCCTTCCTTCCTCCCTTGACTCCCTTTTCCCTTCCTCTTCCCTCATTTCCTTCCGTCCCTTTCTCTTCTCCAACTCTCTCCTCTCAAGCTCCCTTGTCTCTCATTCCCTCCTCCCTCCCTTGGCTCCTCTCTCCCCTCCCTAGTC